>NW_017306625.1:892659-899579 GCF_000935625.1 Nanorana parkeri | reverse complement strand
GGGGGGGGGGCGGCCCCTTCCAAAGCTAAGGCTGGATACTTCGGCTCTTTTGTGAATAACCGTCTTAGTAATCCCAGCTAATTTCTCCTAGTTTTTCATTAAATATTTTTCATATTAAGTTTTCTTTTGAGCTGCATGCTCAAATGCCTTATCCTGTGTATGTTAGAATTTGTATGAAGTGTCTCTTAAGTTGAGTTACTGTGACTTGTTTCCCAGCAGGCACAGTAATACACAGCCCTGTCTTCCTCATTTATATTCTTTATTGTCAAACTTGAAATATAACCAGCCTGATACTTGACATTACTAAACCCTTGTCTGTAATTGGCTTTTCCTTCAAATATGTAGAGGATACTTTCCAATCCTTCATCGGATTTCTGTCGATACCAGTGAAGTGGTCTTTTTTCCAGGTCAACATCCATAGTGTTGCAAGTCAACATGGCAGATTTTCCTTTAGTTACAGTTAGTGAAATTAAGGGTTGGTCAATTGAGATGGCTGCATATGCATCTGGAAAATATAATTTTTTTTGCTTCCATTAGTAATATATAAAGAAAAAGCTGAATTTGAAATATCGTAAAACACTACTAAGATTTAAAGGTATAATTAGGTATAACATAAAGTGTTGACATTCTTTGGCAGGTACTTTTGTTGGATCTTTCCTGTTATGAAAAAAGATATTGCAATGTAAGGCACACATATTCCACAAAGTAACCTATAGTGACCAGCAATTGCCTTTTTCATTTTTCCGAATGAAATGAAGCTATACTGAAATCTGAAAAATTATAGTTTGCTGTGGGTTATGGCACTTTTTTCATAATTATTTTTACATTAATGTTTTCAAAATAATTATGTGCATGTAAAATAAACACAATGGAAAAAAAACCTAGATTACCTTACTGTAACCCTAAATTTGTAATACCAATGAGGTAGTTGTATTAATATGGATACTTGCTTTGCTGGATAATTCCAAACTGTTTACAATTTCAGAAGATTACGCTGAAATTACAACATTGTGCCAAATATCTGGTTTAGAAGAACAAATATTATACCTGACATACGTAATGTAAGGCAACATAGTTATCTGTCATAAATACAGGGCCCGCCACTGCTGACCTCCTTATGAAGAGCATTTTCACTGACCCGGGGCACACGGACAAGTCAGAAGTTATCTGTTTATTTGTCCTTGGCAGTTGCCTAAACCCTTACCTGTTGCTGAACACGTACCCCCCATTTCACTAGCACCAGACCTAACATTTACACAAAACCATTTTAAAGCAACAGGTCAGTTTTACAGTCAGGCAACAAAATCAGCAATCACAAACTTTATGGTTTCCAACATGATAGGTAATTCTCAAAGATTCTTTTTTATGGAGAACATGTCCATAAGTTATTTTAAAAAAACCCCCCAAACAACAGAAACCCCCAAACTCTATACTGGTTAGGCATAGAGAAACTATTTAATATACTGTACTTACAAGTCAAGAACAGGCTTATGAGATGTGCATATAAGAATGCCATTGTACAGTTTACAGTGTTGAAATGGTTTTGATGATTACACTATTGCCATATATTGTGTGGTATTGTACAGCATGTGATACTGTGGCTAGAGAGCTGATTCAATTGTGGTTAAAATATGAAATCTTCCACTACAGAGGAAAATACATTTGCAGGTGCAGCATGCTTTCTCTATTGTAGATGTTAATTGAATACAACCCACAAAATACTTTTTTTTAAAGTGTGAGATTAAGACACCACTGCCTCTGACTGCTAGTCTCGAGTTTACTCTTTGAGTTAAAATATTGTGATGTCACCACTGTGCTTGCTCAGGAGGCTCTAACATGAGGAAGCATGAGCAAAAGTAGCCTCTGTTCTAAGATGGTCATCCCAGCACAAAAACACAGTGTGGACCAAGGCATTGTAAGCCTGTAATTGGTAAAAATCAGCTCTAGGGAGACCACAAGCAATACTGGTGTCTAGCCCTTTGCTCTCTACCTGCCATTCTTTAGGCACAGCTTCAGTTTTCCTTTGCATAACTTCAAACAGTGGAACCATAAACTAGATTGCTAACAAGGACTGTCCAGGTTGTATATAGTCTATTTAATCAGTACATGTAAACCATCAACCAGATGATCGCAGGGCTCTGTTACCCCATGTGCTTTCTTTGTCTGCGGAGCCTAGCTCAAACCAACACCAATAAACTTGGAGGTCTATGGCTAGTGGCTAGTGTTTTGGCCCCTGCATCTATGTATGCATCTAACAAGTTGCCGCTTTATGAGCAGAAGCTCTGAGTTCCATTGACATGTTCCTAATACCTGGTGAGGTTATCTGGTCTGTGCTTTCATTGGACAACAGAAAGTTGAAGCCAGTTAGTTGTGCTGCAATGCTTATGTACCAACAGGGAGCATGCTGATAGGAAGAAAGAGCACAATGACAGAGAGATAAGCTAATCAAGTTACTGCTTCTCTTTCACTGCCTTTTCATGAGAGGGAAAAGCTGTATTATTTAATTGCAACAGAGCAAAATCAGATCTCCTGTGTTGCGTGACTGGGGTGTACTGTGTAGAATAGTTATTTAAATATCAGAAGTAAATGGACAGAAATATAAATCCTTTGGCTGGTAAAGCAGCTCTCATATATGGATTTTAGCTGTGTATTTATCTGATTGTTTGGAGTTCAGCTTTAATGTCCATGTTACAATGATGGTCAGTGTAAATGACCTATTACATGTATGATCAGTGTCAGTGCCATCTTACATTAGTGCTGAGTAAAAATGCCCTGTTACACTGGTGGTGGTTGTTAGTGCCCCCATTACATTGGTGTTTTGTGTTAATACCACCTTTTGATTGGTGGTCAATAAAAAATACCTGTTGTATTGGGGGTCAGTGGAAGTCAAAAGTAAAAATGCCCCCTTAAAGAGTTTTCTATTACGAACACCCTGTTACATTGGTGTTCAGTGGGGATAAAAAAAACACCTCCTTTTATTGTTGTTCAGTGGTAAGAATTATGCCTTCTTACATTGGTGGTCAGCAACAGAGAAGAATGCAACATTGGTAGCCAGAGGAAATATACTGTATGTGATCTATGAATGGAGAAAATACAAGTCCCATCAGCCACTGCCGCAAAGGTACTTGTAGTTTCAATTGAATACAAGTGCGGCGACATGCTGAACTAATTCACAACTCATGGAAGGGAGGAGCATAATTTTGTCTTTCAACCTTGGGTGTTCAAAAACCTTGTCCTGACACAGGGGTTCATTTTCTTAACTACAAATAGGCTGTTATCTGTGCATGGGAATTTTCCCTTAGCTTAGTGAATGAGGTGAAGTTCTGCTGACTTCCACCATACAGTCATGTGCAAGCAAAATACTGTGTTTTTTTTCTTTTACTTGCACATGATTTGATATTACTTTGCAAAGGGATTTTTACATTTACTAAGCTAAGGAAAATGCCCTAGCAAAATGAACAGCCTATTTGCCTTTAGTAAATGAATCCCACTTGGTGTGAGCTTTTAGCTGCTGAAGTACTCTCACTGAGGTGATTTTCCTTCGCAGCTCTTTGGTGCAAAGTCATGTGTTTCCTAATGCATCTGGTATCCAAATGGCTGGTATTTTAACCACAGATAACAAGCAGAGGCTGCAGACCACAACGGTGCTGTTGGCAACAGATACATTAAAAGAAGCTCACACTACAGAGCTCTTTCCATTTGCTGCCTATTCATGTGCTTAAGTACTGTCCTGATACTAGCCAATTCCTACTAAACATATACCTGAAGTCTATATTTTGAATACTTTTGGAATACATGGTTGTTGCATCCACAACCACCTAAGAAAGTTATAAAAATGCTGCTACTATATTAAAGTCAAGCAATAATATAAAAGTATAACTATGTATTACACATGCAAATTATGCGATGCCAGCATGCAGTGTAACTGATGTTGTCTATGAGAATTGTCCTGTTTATCTGATATCACCTTTGAAATCACATAAAAGGAGGCCCCTCTGCCTACTAAACCGTACTTTAAAAAAAAGTATTTTTGGGGGATAGAAACATGTCCCCTAGAGCAGTGGCCAACTCCCCATGTCCTTTGTTAGTCACTCCCTGGCTTATTAGCCTAGAATTGATTTTCAAGATTCAACTCCCCCATGACTTCAATGGGGTTCAGGTTAAAGTTTGCGATTTCCAGAATTTATGATGAGTTTTACAAAGGATTTGCGAATCAAACCCAGGAACATTTGTTCATCATTACAATTCACACCTTCAGTCATGTAACTAAAACAACTAATATATATTTTAATTTCACTATGGTGATTGGCTTATCTAAATGGTTTCACAAAGTCTTATACTGCTCATCATGTGCATCATTTTGCCATATTTTCAAAATTAGGAAACAAATTTTACATGTTGCTCCCTGTTCTGTATAGGCAATCTCTTCTGCAAACAGAAACATAATACAGAAACATGCCACATATTGTAAACAGATGGTACCATCAGATTGTACAAGTGCTGTACAATCTTTTTCAGATTTACCAAAACCCTGTTTAGTTTGCCCTGGTGACACTTCCCTGAATTTGTGGACCCACTTTTTCTGACTGCAACCAGAGAGAGATGACTGCTCCATTTAAAAGAGAACTTATTCCCTGGAAGTTCTTTCATACAATTCCCAAGATATGGCTCATCATCCTTTTGGGCTAACAACATTAGGTTTTTAGCTTTATCTGCTTGATATAACCATACTGATGGTGAACAAAAGAGTGAAGTGCTTCTCAGGATGTGCAGTCTTATTGTGGTCCCCAGTTGCTCCCCTGAGGGCATTTGAATGCGAGAGATGAAACTGAGACACCATAGACTCGATACATTTTTTTTTAATTTGAACAACATTGGTATACATTTACATTTACCACTTGTCTTGAAAAAGAAGTTACCCATGATACCGAAATGCATTGAGAATCACTATATGGGTGATCCCTTCCTAGTAATCTGCTATCTAGGAAACATTAAAAAAACGGAGGGCCTCCATAGTGTGAAACGGTATTTAATGTAAAAAAGAAGACAGTTAGGACTGTACTTACAAAGGAATATTGAATTCAGGCATGAAACAGCGATGGGTGTACGAAATCACAAACCGAGACAATCTGGAGAGAAGATGATACAGCAGAGTCCTCTGCCCCCAAGTGTTCCACGGGTTTACGTGTTTCAGAGGTCACGCCCCCTTCATCAGAACCTCAGAGGTTGAAGTTTGTTTTGAAACATTTTGTTGAAATTTCACCATTTTAAAAGACATTTAAAACAACACATGTTGTTTTTATGGACACTATTATATTTTGTGTGCACATTTTACCAAGTGTATAAGCTTTTATATTGATATATGCACTGACCATTTGTTTTACAGATTGATCATGTTTAGACATTGTTTGGAATAATAATCTATATGCACATTTATTAATTATGAATTGTACTGGCCTGCACAGAGTCCTGACCTCAACCCAATACAACACCTTTGGGAGGAATTAGAGCAGAGACTGCGAGCCAGACCTTCTCGTCCCACATCAGTATGTGCTGATGTCAAACATTCCCATAGACACACTCCTAAACCTTGTGGACAGCCTTCCCAGAAGAGTTGAAGCTGTTATAGCGGCAAAGGGTGGGCCAATTCAATATTAAACCCTACGGACTAAGACTGGGATGTAAACTCCCGTTGTCAGTAGCAGGCCGGACTAACCATTTAAAAATGATTTGGATGCCCCAGCTACTATATTTATTGCTGGTAGAACAAATAGAACTTTTAAGTTCATTACTACCCTGTTTAGAGAACTTATATGGAAGGGGAAGAATCCAAGGATTCGGTTAGAATACTTACAACATCCCAGTGATCAGGGTGGGCTAGTAGTCCCAAACCCATGGGTGTATTTTGTGGCAGCGCAATTTCAACACTTTATGGGATGGGACTTGAATGGGGCAACAAATTCCTCATATAAAGTTTTGGCAAGTATGTTTGAAGGGGTAGACCAATTAATAGCATTAGAAACTCAGGCATATATAAAGAAGGGGCCTGGGATACCCTCAATGAAACTGAAAAACAAAATATGGGGACTGAGCAAAAGGATTATGGATATAGAAGGATACACTAACTACACTCCCTTGAGGGCAAATGATCAACTGCCTGAACTAATTATGGTACATTACAGGGTTTTTGTAACTGGGATAAACTCGGGATAGTCTCATTAATGCAACTATACTCGGGGGGGGTGTTTAAGACATATGACCAACTAAGAGTAGAATACCAATTGGAGAATAAAATGTTTTTTCAATATTTGCAACTAAGGCATGCGTTGAGTGCGCAAGCTTTGGTTCCAGCAGCATGCTTTGCTCCAACTCCCTTGATAGATCAGGTAGTTAAAGCTAAGAAGTCTAAGGGGATAACATCCTGGGTGTATTACAGTTTTTTAAAAAAGGAACTAAGGAAATTTCCATTGATATGTAGGGAGCGCTGGACAGAGGATACAGGCATAATTGATGAGGAAATATGGAGGGCAGTACTTCAAGGAGTGCAGGATGTGTCTCTTTCTTTATCACATAGATTAACCCAATTATTTATTATACATAGGGTGTACAGAACCCCGGAGTTTTTATACAAAATAGGGGCCCGTACAGACCCAAACTGCGCGAGATGCAAGCATCAGGAAGGCACACTTATTCATTTATTATGGAGATGTCCAAAATTAAAAAGGTACTGGACAGGGGTGACTGAATGTTTAAATAGAATATATGGAAATATAGTGGATACTAACCCATTAACATGCATTCTAGGAGGTTTCAACTCTGACTATCTAGATTATAACAGCATTTTGGCAATAAAAAGGCTACTGTTTCTGGCTAGAAGATTAATAGCAGTCAAATGGACATCGGAGTATCCCCCTACAATT
>NW_017306625.1:886135-892516 GCF_000935625.1 Nanorana parkeri | reverse complement strand
GGGGGGGGTGCTTAAGACATATGACCAACTAAGAGTAGAATACCGATTGGAGAACAAAATGTTTTTTCATATTTGCTACTAAGACATGTGTTGAGTGCGCAAGCTTTGGTTCCAGCAGCATGCTTTGCGCCAACTCCCTTGATAGATCAGGTAGTTAAAGCTAAGAAGTCTAAGGGGATAATTTCCCGGGTTTATCACTGTTTTTAAAAAATTTCCATTGATATGCAGGGAGCGCTGGACAGAGGATATAGGCATAATTGATGAGGAGACATGGAGGGCAGTACTTCAAGGAGTGCAAGATGTGTCTATTTCTTTATCACATAGATTAACTCAATTATTTATTATACATAGGGTGTACAGAACCCCAGAGATTTTATATAACATAGGGGTCCGCACAGACCCAAAGTGTGCGATATGCAAGCATCAGGAAGGCACACTTATTAATTTATTATGGAGATGTCCAAAACTAAAAAGGTACTGGATAGGGGTAATTGAATGTTTAAATAGAATATAAGGAAATATAGTGGACATTAACCCATTAACATGTATTCTAGGAGGTTTCAACTCTGACTATCTAGATAATAACAGCACTTTAGCAATAAAAAGGCTATTGTTTCTGGCTAGAAGATTAATAGCAGTCAAATGGACTTCAGGGTATCTCCCTACAATTGAAGAATGGAAAGCTGAGATTAGTAAATATGTTCGGTTTGAAGAACATACTTACAGGATGAGGGGTCAGTCAGGTAAATTTCAGGGAATTTGGAATAGGTGGATTGGAAATATGAATATTAACTGGACTTGAGACCTCCTGGATCAAGAGGACAAAATATAATATTATAAGTGGAAGAAAAGGAAGGGGAAAAAGGGGGAAGAAATGCGCAAAAGTAAATAGAATAAAGATAGATAGATGTTTTTTTGTTGTTTTTGTCCGTTTCTTGTTTTTGTTCTGTTAGTTGTTTTGGGCTGTGGTTTTATTGTACATGTCCACAATGTATGGAAAGAAAAAAACAAATAAATAATATCTGATTAAAAAAAAGACTGGGATGCCAGTAAAGTTCATGTGCGTGTGTGTGCGTCCCAATATTTTTGCCAATATAGTGTAGCCCGTACAGCATGTCTCCAACTTACAAGCAGATCTGAATGCACTGTGTGATTGGGCATCTATTTGGCAAAGAAGGTTTAATGTTGATGAATGTAAAGTTATGCATCTGGAATATGCAGTTCAGTTTTGGGCACCAGTTCACAAAAAGGATGTGGAACTGTAGAAAGTGCGGATAAGGGCGACTAAACTCATAAAAGACATGGAGGAGCTCAGCTATGAGGAAAGATTAGCTGACCTGAATTTGTTCTCTCTGCAGAAGAGACGATTAAGGGGGGATATGATCACCTTGTGTAAATACATAAGTGGTCCATATAGTGAGCTTGGTGCCAAATTATTCACTTTAAGGTCACTGCAAAGGACAAGGGGGCACTCTTTGCGTCTAGAGGAAAAGAGGTTTAACCTTTGTATACGGAAAGGATTCTTCACAGTTAGAGCTGTGAAAATGTGGAATAGACTCCCCCAGGAGCTAGTTTAAAAAAACATATGGATGTATTCCTAAATGCACAGAATATTACTGGATATTGAGTTCTTATAGGTATATTAGGCACCAGAAATTGTAGATCCAGGGAATTGCCTAATGGGATCAGGAAGGAATCATTTACCCCTGTTGGAGCAAATTAAACCCCGCTTTATAGGGGTTTCCTTGCCTTCCTCTGGATCAACAGTGGGTGACTGTGGGCATAGCGTTCTGTTTTAGGTTTTTCTCCTTCTTTTTTTTTTTTCTGTTATCTCTTTAGGTTGAACCCAATGGACTTGTGCCTTGTTTAAACCTGACTAACTAGGTAACTAAGTAAAAACAAGCCTAAATTATTAAATAAATACCGTAGGTTTTAAAGCAATATCTCATTCAGTAAAACTCATACATTTTTTCCCCTCAAAATGGCATGCGGTGTTTAACTTTTAGTGAAGTGACCCCATATGTCTTTATTGACCTGGCTTTGTACACAGGGGCACAGTCATGCTGGAACAGAAAAAAGGCCTTCCCCAAACTGTTGCCACAATAGTGGAAGTGCACAATAAAATGGCTTTGCATGCTGTAGCATTAAAATTACCCTTCACAAGGAAGCACATTAACTTAATAATTTAGAGGGGTATGCACACATGTTTGTTTTATAGTGTAGGTGTTATAGTCAGGTGTATGGGTGTGTTGGATGCCTATGTCCTCTGCCACACTCCATGGTTCCACCTTTACATTAATATACAACTAACTAGGAACAAAGGGTCAGCAGGTGAAACCACAATGCACGATGGAGACCCAGGCCTCTGACACACCCAGCAGTGTGTCGAATGTGAAGATCCTTTGGAGCAGCATAATTTTGAAGTGGAGGTAAGTTTCAATGAATAAGCACTGGACCAGATAAGTATGAAGTTTATTCCTTTACAGAACATTTTTTATCCCACCCACAATGTTGCTTTAAAATTATGGTAGCTCCAATTCCGATTTCCATTGTATAACTTTACAAAGTGTATTTACTGTAGTTATTACATTTTTTTGCTATCCTTTATCACCCTTGTTAAGCCTAAATACCGCTTCCCTGTGACCCCCTGCTTCTGGTTTGACTTTGTTACTAACGACCTAACTTTTAAAACAATGGCGCCCAATTCTTATCCTTGAGCTTAGTCACAGCCACCCGTTTTCTCTTTTCTTTTCAATGAGAACATTTTTTGGCCACTGAGGTGTTCCTTTTGAAGAGTAGCATGACAAGTGGTCATCACTCAAGAAGGGTTTGCACTTGCAAAGCTAACTCTGAACAATCACACTCCTTGGGGCACAGGCACAGGAGGCACTGTTGCATATGAAGCTATTGTCAGCGGTGAACAGCTTATCTAGTTCAGAGACAGGGTAATGGGGCACTGAAGCAGGGCAATCTTAATGTAATACACTATTATAGTTAGTCATGGGAGAGAAAGTTAAGGTAGCTTAATACTGGAAGTATTGTGCCAAGGCCATTTTTCCAGGGAATCAAACATCAACAAACTATCTTCTACAGTTACCACTTTATATGGACTTGTGTAGGTTTTTACCTTCAAAACGACATTAAATAATTCATCCGGATATCAGTACCTTGTGTATGGAAATGCAATGTCTTCCAACTCAAACTTTTATTGCAACAGGCTACTAAAGGCACATGAACATCCCTTTGACTCTTCATGACTATTAGATTTTTATTATATATGACAGTCTGGTGTAATATTCTCACAAGGCAAATTAGAGGCTTGCTAAGAGGATACTGTATAAATCCCTTATGTAGTTGCAGCAAAGTGTGGCTGTGCCATGCTGCACAGAAATACGTGCCTTCATCTGTAGGCTTAATATTTGTGATGCTCAAGATGCAAGAACTGTCTGAGTATATTTCCAAGGATATTCGTTTCTTATAGTCATCCAATGCTTCAGTCTTCCCAGGCTTATAAAACAGTAACCATTTTATATTATTGCTGCTGTCCTGAAGATACCAGTGGAGACCTTGATTTATTATATAAACCCCATCAACTCCACATGTGAACTTTGCTGTCCTCCCTGTTGGGCGTATAAGAGACTTCAAATCCTGGCAAGAAACTGAACATACACCAGTTAATATTGTATCATAACAAGAAACATGGTATAATGATTATGGCTTGGTGTACTTACCTATGCAGACAGCACACAGAAGTATGGTATAAACCAGCATGCTGAATATCTTCATCAATATATGTTCTAGCTCAATAACTAAATATGTGTTGCACTTTGCTGTATAAGTGACTGTCCCAGCCCTTAGGAGAAACTTTTTTTGAAATTTTGTTTTTCTAATGAACTTCAAAATGGTTTTCATACTCAGCAAAACCACAAATAAACCACACGGCATTAGGCAAAACACCTGACATATACATATTAGAAAGCCACAACCGTTGTAGTAATCAAAATCACACAGGAACTTACATTTAAAAAAACTAGAACAATTAACTGTGTCGCTTTTTGTGATTTTTAAAGTATATTTTAATAATGTATTTAAGCTATAACAATTCATTATAATTAAGGTACACAGGTAGGTTCGTATGTGTGTTTGACTGTGTATTGCCATAAAAAAACACAAATAAAACCACCACTCTAAGCACACACAGACTGATCTTTGAAATAACGCAGAGATGTGCCCTGTAGGTGCCATTTTTAACAGAAGCCAAAAGCTTCTATATTTTGCATGCAGAACCTACAGGAAATTTTTGCAGGGGCATCATTTGTTCGAAAGTAAGTATTACAGCAAGGGCTGTTTTTTTGGGGGGTCAAGGTTTTTCTTTTTCTTATTTAAAATGTAAGATTCTGCTTTTAACAGACAACTATTAATCTATTACTGAAACTTAACACTTAACCCAGCACTTAACTTTAACCTAACTTTAAAGTGTATTTCCACGTTTGCAGCCATATTGGGATAACACCTATTTTATATTTGTTACATGTTTCCATTCGCATAGAATAAGCTAAAAAAAAATGTAATTTGCTTCTTGCAGTATAAACTGCTTTTACTTGGGTTAGGGTTTTTAAGGGTCAACATTTCTACTTGCTGCTCCTTCTTTGCAATGTTAGGAGAGGCTGTGAGGGGTCCGAGATGGTTTGTCCATTGTATGTTAATTAAGTGGATGAGAGAAACACAATCCTCAAATTTCAGTCCTAAGCCTTTCCATTAGGACAGATCACCATGTAGGTGCTGAGAAAAACTTGGATTCGGCCCTCTTTACCTTCTTAAAGGTAAAAAATATTTTTTTCAATTATTTTTTTTAGGCTGTGTGAATATTATCGCATAACACGCATATAGTGGGGTTTTCTCAAATATGACTGCAAAAGTGGAAATACACTTTAAACCTTGCCCTAAACCCACTCTGAGTCCACAATAAATCTTGATTAGTCCACTTAAACAATTACCCCTGCCTTGAGCACATAAATAAACCTTGTAGCAGAGAACTAGGAATGCACAGCTGTGTGTTTTTAGTTCTACAGCCCGATGTGAAATGGAAGGTTTTCTTACATGAACCGACACATAGCTGATGCTGCTGAACTTGGTCTAGGCAACTAAACTGTAAAGAAATTCTGGTAATCAGAGGGTTAAGGCTCAGTTGTACCCTCCAAAAAATGTTCAGGGTTCTATAAGTACATAGGCTATCTGTGCTTACCTTTTTAGATATTGAAATAACCTACTGCTGCTCTACAATTCCTGTGGGTGGGCAGTGGCTGAAGAGCCATACAGCTGTGCACATGTCTTGCTGCACTGGCGGTACTCTCCATTTGGCACAGCTAGGGCTATACAGTCAACAGGGAGTGTGTGCTTTTCTGACTGCTGCATGTCCAACTACTGCAGGGATGAACTACTTAAAACTGGAAAAGTTCAATTCGAAGGGTTGTTCATAATATCTGTGAGAGATTTTAATGCAATTCTAGAGTAGGCAGTTAAACTAGCTGAATGACCACCACTAATACAAGTCTGACACCACAATCTCTGCCACGGAGGCCAATCCCAGGTGACTGACTATAGTTTATTTTAAGATCCAAAAACATGTGGCGCTATAATTTCCACATTTGAGTCACACTTGTTCATGTACATTACTGCAATTCACAGTCTCTATACGCTTTGCACACTTTTGGTCCAAACTCTGTAAAAATATTAGACTTTAACTGGTCCACAACTCAGTTACACAGAGTCCCAGTGGCTTGTACGCTCCAAGTTAGAACAACCATCAAAAAATACACTAGGGGGTGGTGAAAGTGAGGTCTTCAGCGAATACAAGCAAAATTCCACAGTCTAGCCAAATAGCGTATGTTCAGCAGCTCTCCAGTAAACGGGGCCCCCTCCATTTGGAAGTTTGAGAGGTTATGATGAATTTCCCTCAAAGAGAACACCAGATAAGAGTTCGTAATTCCACAAATGTTGCTAGACAAAAAGCAGCCAATGTGTTTTGGGGGCCCAACAATCCCCCTTCATCAGGGCTACAAAAGACACAAAGTTTGAAGATGATACTTGTAAGATGAGCATTCATAAAATCAACTAGATGCATAGAATAATTGGTGGTCATTATCTTTGTAAAGAACATTTAGCTATTTTTAAAATGTCCACTAGTAGGAGTAAAACAATGCTTCAAAATAATATGTCTAAATATAATGTACCAAAAAACTGTGTATTTGAATAAACCACTGTTTGTGCCACCTATAAAAATCTTTTTATCTATTTTATTTTTAAAAATTGCTATTTCGATGAGACAAAGACAGTGTTTTCTCCAAATTAATAATAATATAAATAGTAATATATATATAT
>NW_017306625.1:880544-885656 GCF_000935625.1 Nanorana parkeri | reverse complement strand
TATATATATATATTAGATTGCACACATGATGCATATACAATACATAGAAATGCATAGATTTTATGAAAATCTTGACAATACTAAATGACAATAATGTAAAACATTTTTACAAAACTACTTCTTTAGAGCATGGGCAAAACTACTGTAGCCTAAAATCCATTTACAATCAAAAATTATATATTTAATTTGACATGATACCAATAGAAAATTATTTTACAGTGCCCATAGTGGATATTTTAGAAATTGATAGTTTAAATATTCATTACATAGCCAATGACCATGATTTTTCTATGTGCCTAGTTGATTCTTTAAGGCATGCCTCACATGTATCATCTTCCAACTTTGTGTCTTTTGTAGCCCTGATGAAGGGGGGATGTTGGGCCCCCAAAACCCATTGCCTGTTTTTTGTTTGTTTCTGTCAAAAAGACAATAAGACTCTAAGAACATTTGTTTGGCACTTTCTTTATCTGAAATACTTTAACAAATACACAGTACTCTAGCGGGGGTGAAAACTTAGTGGCTGTTGAAATGTGGCTGCTGAAAAGCCAACCTAATGCTGCGTTATTTTTCAACAATGATTTGTGACTCTAGTGCAACGATAGCCAAACCTTGTCCCTCCAGCTGTGATGACACTACAAATCTAATAAGGCATTGCAAGACTGACAGCCACAGACATGACTTTGAATTTCTTGGAATGGAGTTGCTTTTTAGTTCATATTAGTCACTATAGGCCAAATATAATGGACTATAATACAAATCATATTCCATGATTCAACAAAAAGTTTATTAGGGATGACACAACATTGAAAAACATAATAGATATGATGGCATTTTCATACAGAATACACCATTTATTTGAAATCAATATGTGCAGGTAAAATATCTTTTTTCTTCCCCAGGATAATTGATGGTAATATTGTGTGAACTAAAAGGACCACCAGTTGTGTATTTATGTTGTTTTCACTTTCAGTACTATAATGAAAATTTCACATTATTTACGAAGACGTATCTTTGAATGCTTTGGCAAAGGAAGCTAGTTGTGCTTTCAAGCAACAAACTAGTTGAACATCACAATGCCAAACAAAAGAGAAAAAGAAGCAAACCACTTTTCAATGATACTATAGGCTAAAGAATCTACAATAAAGGACAACATACATGATACATAACTGCATTAGATAGGTTTGAAAGAACACTGAAAAAATTGCAGCAGTTTCTCAGTTTTAAGACATGAATATCTGTGGAAATTGTTCAGTCTGCTCAGATAACTATACAATTACTAGTAAAATCTCCTGCAGTGCAGCAATTCAGTACAATATAGACTTAGTGAACAGGAAATAAATGTTGTATATTGAAAATGGTAAAAGTTCAGTCCAACTTAACGAGTCACAATATACTGCATCTCTATGTATGTACTGTCTGTGTTTAAGTGAATGCTTTACTTCTACTATGAAAAATTCATGACAAGTGTTCTATTAGTGAATATGCATTGTGGATCCGTCATTCCACCATAGGAACAAAGTAGACTTTAGGCAAGTGGGTGTCGTAAATGACAATGAGACATTTTTGTCCTGAATTCAGTCACCGAGCACCATACCACCATGACTACCAGAAAACAATATGGCGCTGATTCATCAACCACTTAAGTCATAAATAAGCACTTATGGTGTGCTAAGATGATGAAGTGTATTTACTGAGATGTTACTTTTACATTCCTTTCAGGCTGAAGTGAAGTGCTTTTGCAGCATAATGAATCAGGGTTTATGTGTGGATAGAGCCCGTTGAATGAATTGGATGAAGGATCAAGATTCTTCACAAGAGAATTGCATTGCGTGCAACCAGTAAAGTCCTTTATACTATGAAAAATCTGCCATCGATGCAACAATTTTTCATGCTTTATGTGCAAAGTCACATACTTTTGGGCCAACCCTTTAAACCTCCAAAAGCAATCCACAACACCATCCTTTTTTTAAAAAATTAAGACTAGTAGGCCAGAAGTCTCGGACATATGTCTCTCTTGTCTTTACATTTCAATAGGAAAAAACTTTGGACAAGGATGATGTCTGCAGGACATATGGCTCAGTGATATGAAGTGTACTATAGTAAGTAGGACAATAGCAGCATAATTACAATAAATAAATTCCTCATGTGTTTCTGCTTTGGAATCTTGGATATTTCCCTCTGTTTTCATAAAGCACAATTTTATATGTCAAACAAATCTGAAGTTTCAAATGACTTTGTTGATATATTTTAAGCAAATAGATTTTAATGCTTTAAGAAGGATCCTTAGAGTAATAGTCCACCAAATCACTGTTCTGACAAAGCACAAACAAACCAGTGATTGCATACAAGTGAACAAATTGGATTCTGTTCCATTTACAATTCAGTACAATATAGCTTACTTCTTGCTTTCATGCTTGTTTTGTTTTTCATATGATTTGCCAAGCTTTTTTAGGACAGGCATAAGTCTGTAACAGTTAACATTGTAGCCTCAAGTGTGCCTGTTGTTTCAGTAGCCCAAAATGAAATGTCCACCGACATCCTCATCTTTTTGCATAAGTTACTCTAGTTTTTGAGTAAAATTTTCTGGGAATAGTCCCTTGTATGGATCACAAACTCTGTACTGCTGCCAGTCGGATTCTCTCACACCAGTAAGCCAACCAGCCTCCTGCAAAAAGAAAGTAGTTTTTATTATAAGGGTAAACTATTTTTCATGTTCACTTTAAAGTGTATTTCTACTTTTGAAGCCAAATAAGGATAACACCTACTTTATATATATATATATTACATGTTCTCATTCACATAGCAAATGTTAAAAAATAAACATTTCTACTTACATTTTTAGTGCTTTATACTTACTTAAAATCTTACCTAGCTCCCCCTGTATGTAATGTTAAGGAGGGGGCTGTGCAAAGTTATGTTTACTTTAATTAACCCTGTCTGTACTGTGCTGGCAGATTTCATTATGAGTTATAAACAAGATTAAAGGGTTAAAGAATTAGAAGTATTGTATGTTAATGAAAGTAAGCTCAGTCTGTCCCTGTTTTACCCTCTATTTTCACTTTCAAACTGCTCGGAGTGGATTGGAATCTGCACAAAGGCCTTCAACAAAGACATTTCTAAAAGATAAGAAATATATAGGAAAAAATATATTTTTAAGTATCCTCTGTGAATACTGTATGAAGACATAACAAACATATAGTGGGGTTTTCTCTAACTTTAAAGTGGAACTACACTTTAGAGTGTAACTTTGTCTTTTGTACAATGTCTTGTCTTTTCAGTGATATACATTGCAAGAATTTCAGCAAACTTCACTTCCTGCTGTTTATCTAAACCCACAGATGGGTAACCCTCAATTGCTGTTTGCAGAAGCCACTTTCTGCTTCCTACAGCCTGAGATGGTCTTTCTGCTATAGTCCCATAATCAGTCCCAGTGTTGTAATAGAAAACAAAATAATGGGAAATGCAATGCGCTAATTGAATAAGTGTACAATTACAAGTCTATATTCTTGCCTGCTCATGGGACTGCTGACAGCTATGTAAAGTCTAACAACTTACCCAAACCATAATTAGACAAGTTACTGGTTAGGGTAGGTGCTGCTTTAGATACTCATATAACTGAATTAGTATATGTTGTTGCAACTACCCTAAAAAACAATATCTTATTTCAAATAGGAACACCCACAGAACGTGGGTTTTCTGTGGCAGTTGATCAGCTGGGACTTGTAAGTTAATCAACAGCTAGAGTATACAATGAGTGAAGTGAGCTTTTAACCTTCCCAGAAAATAAATCTTAACTGCATCTAATCTTCAAAGTAAGTAAGATATATAATTTGCATATTTTTGTACATGTAAGACATTACTAACAACATTCCCTTTATCTAACAGTAAGCACATTCTCACTAACACTCACTAACAATATTCAATGCATATTTACTGACTAATTAGCATGCAGTTCATATAGCGTTAAAGGTTTATACTTCTTTTAGCAGTCTATATTGTTGACCTTGTTGTACAAAAGCAATATGTTCCATCAAGAATGCTGTTGGCAACTAGCTTAATAAAGGTTAAAAATAAGAGATTTTCATGCACTTATCATTCTTGAGCCCCCTCCACCAGCATTTTTCTAATAGCTTATACTTACCTTGAAGAAGTAAGTGTGGTGCTGTTAGGTACCACAGCAAAGATCTCCCTAGAGCTGCTTTCAGATATAACTTAAGAAAGGTGTTTTTCAGGAACATGACATTTAGTTATTTAGTAGTTCCACCTGCTACAGGACTCAGTGTGTAATTTCAGATTTGTATTGTGTTACAGCATTACCATAAACATTCAATGGTTGTCTATGACAACTGCTGTATATGAATGGTAAGAGTTCAGTCTGTAGAGTTGCTACATAAAGATTTGTGTTTTTTTTGTTTGGTTTAGAAATTACCTTTATGAAACCAATCTGTGTTCAATGAACAGAGCATTCTTTGCCAGCATTTGCTAGCCATTAGATTAGGGGTCTCAAAGTACCTGCCCGAGGGCCAATTGCAGCCTGCGAACTGGTACTGTGTGGCCTGGCATTTGCGTGAGCACAGCCTGCAGCTCTGTCAGATGCAGACCACATAGCTGATGCTGGCTGTGTCGGCGCTCACTTCTTTTCTGAAAGGATGGATTAGTAAGGTCTACACTAGCAAAAGGTGCACACCTTACTAATAAACCACTGGATCACCAGGGAATGATGTGCCTCCTCGCCTCCTCCTTGCAAAAACGTAAGCAGGTAAGGGGGCTCTTTGTTCTATAGTTTGCTGATGCTGGCGGTGTCGGCGCTCACTTCTTTTCTGAAAGGATGGATTAGTAAGGTCTACACTAGCAAAAGGTGCACACCTTACTAATAAACCACTGGATCACCAGGGAATGATGTGCCTCCTCGCCTCCTCCTTGCAAAAACGTAAGCAGGTAAGGGGGCTCTTTGTTCTATAGTTGTGTGTGTGGGAGTAAAATATTTTATGTGTGGGGGTCAGGTAACTGAGGGAGCATATTATTTTATGTGTGGGTGGGTGGGGAACAGGGGGAGCATATTGTTTTGTGTATTTTGTGTGGGGCGTGGAACAGGGGGGGGCATATTATTTT
>NW_017306625.1:861718-874741 GCF_000935625.1 Nanorana parkeri | reverse complement strand
GGGGGAGCATATTATTTTATATGTGTGGGGGCGGGGAACAGGGAGAGCATATTATTTTATGTGTGGGGAGGCGCAGAACAGGGGGCATATTATTTTGTGGGGGGGGGGAATGCATATTATTTTGTGTGGGGGAGCCCAGAACGGGGGGGAGCATATTCAAACCTGTATGTTTAGGTGTGATTAGGGATTCCTTGTGTTTTTCTGCAGCAGGAATCCCTAAAGTGGCATTTACATACCACCATTACATGTGGTGTGCAGGTTTACATGTCACTTGATCATTAACTGAATGGGTGACAGCTGCCACATGTAAACGCCACATTAGGGATTCAACGCAAGTTCCTGATGCAGGAATCCCTAATCGCACCTAAACTTACAGGTGTGAATGGGGCCTTATTTTGTGTATATATGTGTGCGTATCTTGGAGTATGAAATTTGGCAAGCGGCACCCATGGGAGAAAAAAATTTGTCCAGTGGCCCCCGAATGAATTGAGTTTGAGACCCCTGTATTAGGTCACTACCTAATAAGTCAATGGGCTTTTTTACAAACTACAACTACACAGTGCTCATATAATTTCTTTCAAAACCTTGCCAAACAATTCGATACAACTTGTAACCATTCAATACAATTGAATTATATAAGATCATATTACCTGATCAGCTGCTGTAGCAGAAGCGATTACTAGAACAATGTCTCCCCTCTTAAGGTTTAGTTCATCATCACTTGCTGCTTCAAAATCATGTAGTGCTTCAGCCTGCAGGTAAGTACATTAAATGAATGACTAGAGAGAAAATTGAGCAATGAAACGTTGGCACTGCTGTATAATTTGAGTATGAGGAAATCTGTCCGCAGTGTATCAGGGGCATTAAACATTATATAATCTTGTAGGATTCCGCCAACATCTAAGCTTTTTTTGGAGGAGAACTTGCCCTCAAAATTAGTCATTCAAAACAGTCAAAATTGAAATGCCATGTAACAATGTAAAGCAAGTGCTAATTTGCCGTTTACTTTCTTAAATGTAATTTTCCATAAAAAGGAAAAACTTTCAAAAAGTGATTCCAAAATGAATAATACAATATACCAAATTAAAAATAGCTAACATAACATTACAATACCTTATATAAGAAGTTGCTTGGCAAATCTTGGGATGAAGGGGGTTGATCAGTGTTGTCACTAGCAATGCTCTGATCTTGCACAGCAGGTGTATCAGGGATGGCATCAATTTCATCTTTATCATCTACAGCATTTTTTACATGGGTATTTTCATCAGCCCCATATTCGCCTTCATCTTCATGGTTAGATGCCGGTTCTATTACAACTGATGGTATGCAAGTAATCTCCTGCTATAGGTCACAAAACAAACAAAAACAAATTCATTATACTGATATTGATATAAAACCACTCTTATATTTCAGGTTCTAGAAAGATAAATAGAAATATTAGGACCCTTAGGTAATATTAGGAATATAGTGTAAATGCTTACACCCTGCCTACACAATGCACTGCATATTAGTTTAAAACAATAACCGATATTTTAATAAATTATCTCTTATTAAAATAATTTTTTGACCACTCAGGCTATCCCGCCCCCCTAAAAAAATGCCATGGATCCTTCATTGGAGTGAGTGCATGTAGGCAAGAAGGAGGTCAGCAGCACTGAGATGCAACAAAGCAATATAAAAGGACACTAGGACTTTATTTATTTATTCAATAGTTTATGATACAGTTTTTTTTAGCAAACTAAATATCATTCAGTTAGGGTTTACATATATTTGAATACATTTATCTAACTCGTTCCTACTTTTACTTGCCTCTAGAGCACACTGGGGAAACGTTATCATAATTGGAGCAGACAAAATCTGGAGCAGTTACCCATAGTAACCAATCAGCTTCTATCTTCAGCTTGTTCAGTTAAGATTTGAAAATGAAAGATAGATGTTAGACTGCTCCAGATTTTGTCTGCTCCACTGTGTGTCTATCTGTTTCATGCACAATAGTCAATATCATTTAGAATTGTGCGATTCGTTTCGTTCCGAATCGAAATTTGGATGAAATTTCGGAGATTCGGATGTATCTGAATTCCGAATTACAGATATAACCAATGCAAACGAATTCGAATTTCCAATTCTGAATTTCCGATTCGTTTTTTTTAACTCATTTGTTATTGCAGTTCCTTAATATTTTCCACATTAAGGTTTACTTTTTTGATTTGACAGTACATATTTTTATTGTATAACCCAGCTGTCATGGTGCACATCGGCACCAATGACAAAATAGGAGGCAAATGGAGTGTCCTAAAAAGTGAGTTCAGAGACTTAGGGGTTAGGCTGAAGAAAAGGACCTCCACGGTAGTATTTTCAGAGATACTGCCAGTGCCACGAGCCACTCCAGAGAGACAGCGAGAGTTGAGGGAACTTAACAAGTGGCTTCAGAGCTGGGGTCGGAAAGAGGGCTTTGGTTTTCTGGAGAACTGGGCTGACTTCTCAGTCGGCTACAGGCTCTACAGCCAAGGCGGGCTGCATCTTAATGGGGAAGGTGCAGCACTTTTGGGGTGAAAAAATGGTTAAAAGACCGGAAGAGCTTTTAAACTAGATAATGGGGGGAGGGAATAAAAATAGATACAATTAATATAGAGCAAGTAACTACAGGGGTAATTAATATAGAGGCCAGTAAAACAAGGGGGGACAGAGGGCTCACTCCAGTCAATATAGATACAGATACGGATCACCCAATCACTAGAATCAATCTAAGTACGGAGGTATCACCCATAGCAAGGTCCAATAAAAAAAAGTAGTGGGGCTCAAGAAATGGGTAAACACATAACCCATACTAGTACAAAAGTCAAATGTATGTACACCAATGCTAGAAGCCTAGCAAATACATTAATAGAGCTAGAAGGTATGCTACACAAAGAGGACTTCGATATAGTGTGAATAGCTGACACTTGGCTAGATAGCACGCATGACTGGGCTACCAATATAGTCGGTCGGACAAGAACATTAAACTTCAGAAAGGCAAACTTTGATAAGCTATGCCAGATAGTAGTCGACACCGTATGGGACAACGTATTTATCGGACGGAACACTGACCAAAAGTGGGACTGTTTTAGGAATACATTACATAATGCTATTACCAAGTGTATATCATTGGGTAACAAAAATAAAAGATCAATAACTAAGCCGGCATGGCTAAATAAAACAGTAAAACAACACGTCAAGGACAAAGGCATGGCATTTAAAAAATATAAGATGGAGGGGACGGCACTGGCATTCCAGAACTACAAGGAATGTAATAAAACATGTAAACACGAAATTTGGGCAGCTAAAATAGACTGTGAGAAGCATATTACCACAGTCAGTAAAAGGAACCCCAAAAAATGATGTCAATACATAAACAGTAAAAAGGTAAGAAAGGAGCAGATAGGCCCAATAAAGGATGACAATGGGAGTTTAATCACAAACGACAGGGAGAGGGCTGAGGTGCTAAATTCTTTTTTCTCCTCAGTTTTCACTCAGGAAAAATACGGGTTTAATGTGTATAAGAATGTGAGTGGCTCTTTGCATAATATACCACAGTGGTTGATGGAAGCCAGGGTTCAACAAAAGACTTGAAAAACTTAATGCCAATAAAGCATTAGGGCCAGATAACCTGCACCCCAAGGTACTTAAAGAACTCAGCCAGGTTATAGCGAGACCATTATTCCTCATTTTCAAGGACTCCCTAATGACTTGTAGAGTACCAAGTGACTGGCGGAAGGCTACAATAATACCGATATTTAAAAAGGGGTCAAGATGCCAACCTGGGAACTACAGAACAGCCAGCCTTACATCCATAGTTTGCAAACTATTAGAGGTAATGATAAAAGACCACTTAGTAGAGTTTGTTTATGACAATGGTATAATAAATGATAATCAGCATGGATTTAGGAAGGACCAATCCTGCCAGACCAATCTATTAACATTCTACGAAAGGGTAAGTAGAGATCTGGATGGAGGGAACCCGGTGGATGTAGTATACTTAGATTTTTTCAAAAGCATTTGACACGGTACCACATAAACACTTACTACACAAGCTGAGGTCTATGGGCATAGATGAAATGTGTACATGGATAGCAAACTGGCTACTGGATTGTGTCCACAGAGTATCGATAAATGGCTCCCTTTCAGATTGGGCTAGGGTCATGAGTGGCGTGCCACAGGGATCTGTGATAGGCCCCATGCTATTTAACCTGTTTATTAACGATATCAGGGAGGGCTATAATAGCCATGTTTCCATGTTTGCTGATGATACTAAAATTGGGAGGGTAATAGACATGGGCTTAGACACTATAACATTGCAGAAGGACCTGGATAAAATAGGAGAGTGGGCAACTATATGGCAGATTAACTTCAATGTTAATAAATGTAAAGTAATGCATTTTGGGGTTAAAAATAGACAAGCGGATTACACATTAATGGGAACTCCACTAGGGAAGTCAGAAGTGGAAAAAGATCTGTGGGGTCATAGTAGACCACAGATTGAATAATAGCTTGCAATGCCAGGCTGCGGTAAACAAAGCGAGCAGAGTACAGTCTTGTATTAAGAAGGGAATGCACTGTAGAGACAAGTCTATAATTCTGCCACGTTACAAATCACTGGTTCGGCCTCATCTTGAGTATGCGGTTCAGTTTTGGTCACCAATCCACAGAAAGGATGTTCTTGAGCTGGAAAGAGTCCAGAGAAGGGCAACCAAACTAATTAAGGGAATGGAGGACCAAAGCTATGAGACAAGGTTACTAAATTTAAACATGTTCACGCTGGAAGTGAGGAGATTAAGGGGGGATATGATTCTGATGTACAAGATGATTAACGGGGATAGCAACATCAGCAATAAACTTTTTAGGATAAACTCCATCCAGAGGCCACCACCTAAAATTGGTGGAGAAAAGATTTCAGCACAAGGGGCGTAGGGGCTTCTTCTCAGTTATAACAGTTAGGGTCTGGAACTTGCTGCAGCAAGCAGTGATTTCAGCTGTGAATATGGAAACATTCAAAAAACGTTTGGACGATTTCCTCAGGGACCGTAACATGCAGGGGTACAGCTACAGTTAAGAACAATATTACACATGGACTAATACACATGCAGAAGCACATACATACACGCAATAGGTTGGACTTGATGGACCTGTGTCTTTATTCAACCTCAAATACTATGTAACTATGTATAATATAATTACATGAATACTGTAGTTGGTGGTACTTGTTTTTTATGTGTTCTGAACTATTGTTCACCATCATTCATAAACATGTTTTATATGTACACTACATGTTGTTGCTAGTTGAATCAAGAAACACGAGATTCAACTTTACCCCTAAACCATTTTGTTTTTGAACAGTTCTTTAATAAATGTAATGAAACACAGAAATGATCTAGTGAATAAAATTAATATGGTTTTACAAAAATGTGATACCTGAGTAGCATCAGTATCTTTACCACCATCCAATTCTGCTTCTTGTGTTACTTCTTCTGTACTCTGGGCAGATTCAGCAGGTACTTCTTGACATTCCGGCTCTATCTAAAAGAGGGTAATTTATGTATTTAGTGTATAACTAATCTAGTAGACTATTTTCAAAAAAAAGTATGTTTGCTAAACGTGCTTTGGAAAAAAATTAACATATGGATCAGTGACCCTAAGAAAGAATACAAATAAGGACTTTCTGCTAATTTCTAACTTTCTTGATCTGCACACTTGTTCTAGGTCAGCGACTCAAGCTAAAGGGTAAACATCAGAAGCAAGCAAAATAGCATTTTCAGAAGTAGGTCAGAGATGACAGTCCCCTATTTCTCTCATGACAAAGACTCACTTTAATAAAATGTATTCCTTTTTTAATGAAATCTTGTTTTTAGATCTGAATTTACGCTAAAAGTATCAACAAACTCGACATGTGTACTTTTAAAGCTGAAGAAGGGTCTTGCATTGTCAGAAGAAGGTAAATAGAGAATGCAGGTCAGGCTTACTTCAGAGTCCTCAGGAAGCAATTGATACATGAAGCTTTTACTCACCTGCTATTCCAACACTAAGACATTTTTTCATATCAGAGGCATTATGTGTATTATATTGACACTTATCATCTAAACATTTCTTGTGGTTAAGACAACTACACACCATTACCCAAAGAAAGGGGAGAAAGAAAAAAGGGTACTGCAGTTAAACAGTATATAAGTATTTATCAACCTGTTTGGGTCTCTCTTTAAAATATCATAGGGAATACCTTTCCCCAAATGGAGATCCCAAAAAGGAGAGTATAAAACTACTCATGTCAAAATAATTACAATTTTTTAAACAACCTTAATTGTATAGAAATAAATGAAAATTAATATATAAACTTATATAAATACATTTAAAACCTCCTAAAAACGAATCCCCCAACCAGCCATGGCTGCAATGTGATATTAGTAAGTATCTGTGAATCATGCATCACGGATATCTGAAATATTTATGAACATGATTCCAGCTATTTACATTTTTTTAGAAATGAAATACCTCAAGTCAGCTGTATATGAATGTGATGATGGTATATTTATTCCATTGATATAATATTATCTCCAATTATGAGACGTTGAGATTACCACTTGTTCAGTACCAATCTGTACACTTTATGTATATATTGTACAGGACACCGGGGCTGGGTCCTGGAAGGACACTATATTTCCCCTCTGTTTTGACTGTGGTCCCTTTAATGGATGAGACGGGGTTAACTCACCTGCTGGAGGAAGAGTGTGTTTAAAAGACAGGAAGTGGTAGCTAGCAGGTGAGGAGTAGTGTGGAGGAGGTTGGAGAGTGGGGATCTGTGTACTGCTGTGAGCTTGAATGTCAGTAATCTTGCTGGAAATCTGTAGACTGGGAAAGTTACCCTTGAAGTCTGGGACTGTTTAAACTGCGATTGCAGCTCTGAAATCTTCCTGCCGGTGAGACTGTTCTTTTGTGTTGTACTGAAGAGTTGCTGTTTGAGTTGGCCAGCTGGTCAGTGAAGATGAACTGTTTTGTTATTTTGCTGCTGTGAAGCTATTTAAGTTAATAAACTTTACTTTATTTGCAAAGCCGGTGTCCTGCGATCCTGCTGGATTCCCCTAACATTACAACATGTTCTGTTGTATTACAGTTATTGAATATTTTGAAAATAGAACAAAACATTACAATTTGAATCATGTTGTAACAATGTATAGAATTGGAGTGCAATAAGAAAATGGTTCCTCCTCTGTTTGAAGAGTTTGTAACGCATAGTACTCCAGGAAATGGATTCATGAATGGTATAAAAGTCACAGGTGTTGTGAAAGACAGACTATGCCCCTCTGACCAAACCCCTGTTTGATGAGAAACGTGTAAGAGTTGAAGCGTGCTAGTTGTTCCCCAGCCATGGCGTTTGACTGATTCCAGCTACCTTTTAAACATACATCACGGAATCTGCAACTGAAGGTTGTCTGTCCTGCTTTGTGACACGGGAGAGACTCTCCACTTAAATGAGATAAGTACATAATTCTAAAATACCTATAAAGTTGAGTACCTGCACGTGAGGACATTTTATCAGCTTTTCCAGAGAGTGGCGGCTCGGGGCGAATATACGGACAGCATACATGTATATAGGATATACCAGCCTCTGATGTGGTTGCTAGTGCATGACCCGTGAGAATTGGAGATTATCTCAATGGAATAAAATATGCCATCATCACATTCACATACAGCTGACTATACGGGCATAGAGACTATACATAAGTGTTTTCCAGAGATTGCCGTTTGGGCCACCACACCCGTATACACGGCATAGCTCAGTCTCTGATGTCGGTTTACCATATGCGGTTTTGCTCTTTGAAGAGTGGAGACTTTACTTATATATTGAGGTTTCTCCCATGTGGAGAAATCCCAGGAATCATAATCTAATCAATGTATGAGATGTACATCTGTTTCTGTGGGGTAATCCATCTACTCTAAGGACTATCAGTTGAAACTACCAGTTTCTAAATACCACAAATATTTAATCGGAGACACTGAATCTTTTCCAATTAAGTGCTTAAACATTTTGGGAGATCATTTGTTGCAACTCGATCACAGAGGAGGCACTTCAGTGAGGCTCCTGGACACAGTAGAATTGATGTATTTAATTTATAAAAAAAATTAGATTGTTGGAATCGTGTTCATGAATATTTCGGATATCCGCAATGCATGATTCCCAGATATTTACTAATATCACATAGCAATTGTGGCTGGTTGGGGATTAATTTTTTAGGAAGTTTTAAATGTATGTGTATATGTTTATATATTTATTTTCATTTTTTCTATACAATTAAGGTTGTTAAATAAAATAAAACTATTTTGACATTAGTAGTTTGAGAAACTCCTTTTTGAGATCTGCATTTGGGGAAAGCTATTCTCTACACACTATTACCCCAGCCTAACTAATTTAATTAAATATTATTGCATAAAACACCACATCTACTGATCATCTGTCCATACTGCAGGTATGTTCCACCTCTCAACTGTAAATTTACCAGCTTTTCATTCATAACAGCTTCAAATTAAAGTTTTAATTTTAATTAAGTTTTAAAGCAAATCTGTGCTTTGCCCATTTAGGGCCAATCAGCAGGATTGCTCAATTGCCCTTTCTATTCTTGACATATACTTACCCTTTCTTTACTCCTCTGCCACTCCATTCAGCACCAGGAGCAAAAGGAAATACCCAGTGCTTCTGGGTATGGAGGAGCATGTGGGTCACCCCATGTGACAGCCTTAGGCCAATCAGTGCTGTCTCATTGGGAGTCCATGTCCCAGTGAAAGTTACGACTCTGGCAACTTGTAGACTAAGCCAGATTTTCTTTCCTTATGGCAGCTAAAGGGAGTGGCGAGGATGTGAAACGAAGGTGAGTATATGTGTGGGCAAAGCACAGGTTCACTTTAAGGTGTTCCTTAAATTCATCGCTTTGAGAACAGACTCCTGCACCACACCCACACAACCACACCCACACAACTCATTCCCAGGACAAGGGGATAGACATACAAAGGGTATTTGTAGTACTGCCAACTGACAAAATCTGATATTCTGGTGTGACTATAACTTACAATGCTTCTCTATGAGAATCTTTGTATTTCAGGATGTATTTAAATTGTGAACAAAAAAATATATTTAAACTGAAATAAGGGAAAATGAATCCATCTGGATTCTCAATAAACAGGGCAGTCACCTACCTTGCTGCCCTCTGTCTCAGCTTCTTCAGCTATCTTGGTTTCTTCAGGCTCAATAGTTTCCTTTACAGGCAGGATACAGTGTAATAACCATGTCAGATAAGACCATTTTAGGTTGGTAGGCTTATATGAAAATGATTATGAGATGAAGGATGGATTTATAGATGATATATCAGAGGTAAATTTAAAGTCCAATTGAACTTTCAGTTTAAATTAGGTAAATACATTACAGGTGCATCAAAACAAAAAGTGTTCAATGTCTTCCAATTTGTTTACTTTAAAAACCAGCAACAGCCTGCTTAGAAAATCATGTCTCTTGCCAGCATGCTGCAGAGAAGGAACCTTGCTTTCTCTGTGGAAGCAGTAAACTCTTTGCAGAGGTCCAGCAGGTCCCTTCTGAGTCAGATAACTCAAATCAGTGGAGAGCATGAGCTCTGACTCGTCAGACAGGGAGTGTATTGGACCTCTGCAGGGGAACCACTGCTTCCCACTCTGCAGCTGCTGGCAGGGGATAGGCTTTCTACTCAGTCTATGGCTGCATTGGAAAGAAAACCAACTGTAAGACATTTAATACTTTTGCTTTTGATGCACCTGGAATGTATTTGGCTGATTTAAACTGAATGTTGTTGAATTATGCTTTCAGAACACACACTAAACAAATATTTTCCTTTGGGTAATGTGAATGACGTGATTCACTTGCTTAGATTCCTATTAAAGCCTTTTGCTGTAAAATAAAATTGTTAATAGTGTTGATCGTAAGTATTAAAGCACAGGCCTGGATTATTGTATAATTATCATGGAACACTTTTTTGATATTTGGAATCTGGGATAAGTTATCTCTGCCTCATAAATGCTCATAGTATAAATTTTTTTAGGTTTTTTTTTCAAATTGCACAGTTCCCAGCAATGAACTGGCATGGCCAATTTTCTTTCTTGGATAGAGTTTAAAATCTCTGTTGGTTTATTTTTTCACTTCAATTTCACTTCCTGTCCAAAGACGCAACAGGAAGCAAGAGAAAATGTCTACAAAGTGAGAGGAATTCCCCTTTTAGACCATTGTTAGCAGAAAGGGTGTCCTATAAAGAAATCATCCCTCACACTTTGTTCTAGTGACAAATATATCCTCCATAGATACAGTACCACGAGTAAGTGTTGTCAACCAAAGACAGGAAGTGTGTTACTGGGAGGATAACCAGTTGAAAATAAAGCAAAAAAGCCTAAAACAAAATAACAAATTCAGCTACCACATCTAGGAACTGGTAAGCTGCATTACATTTTTGCTCTGATTTAGGTATACTTTAAGATATTAAATATTGAATTAATATTCAGTGTCATGCAAAGGTAAGTAAATTGTAAAAAATCATGTTTAATACCTAAAGTCATGAGATACAAGCATGATGGAGTGTAATGGAATGGAGCATATAAGCTGATGGAGCACATGAGCTGATGTTTCTTCTCACTCACCACTGTCTTCTCTGCTAGCTCATTTTGCTCCTTAACTTTAGCGCTTTCATCTGGAACATCAGGGACAGGATGTGTGTCCTCAGCAATGATTTCATCAGGGACAGCTACATCAGACTCCACCTTGTTTTGCCACAATGTAAAATATTTACCAACTAAATTAGATTTTATTGAATAAAAAAATCTCTTATTTTCAGTATATACAAATCCCTATTGTACTTGTTATTTTAGCATTAAATAACGTAAGCTGCTTTGTAGCTTAGAGAAAACTGCAAGGAAAACATGCAAAATACATGTTCAAGGGTTTTCTACAATTGTCAAGTTGATTTACAAAATGCCTCCAACTACTGTAAATACATTTAACATCAGTGTATGTTGCATCACACTGTGTAAGCAAGTTTATGTACAATAATGTTAAAATATAGGCAGGTAAAGAAGTATTAAGTTCAGTGTGACCAAACTACATATTCCAAACACATTATTACTAAGATAGTAGGACTGAAGCCTTACCTGAGCTTGATTTTTTTTCAGTACACTCCAGCAGGGGTAGAGTACATATATGCATATTAACAGATACACCCATCCCCTGTTTTATGTGTATTTTGCACTGTAACTGAACAGTGACCCTGTACCAAAATGTATTTAGGGAGTCCCTTGTGTAGAGTTTAGTTTGATATATACAGTTTAGAAAACGCAGTGGGGGCAGGGGGATTTATCAAACCTGGAGCAGACAGAATCTGGAGCAGTTTCCCATGGCAACCAATCATCTTCTCTCTTAAGTTTGCTCAGTTAAGATTTGAAATTGATAAATTCCCTTCAATGTTTTTACTGCAGATAATTTTGAATGTTAAGAAGTGTGTCATAATAATAATTTGGTTCATAGTAATAAAATACTTACCGTAACTTCAGCACTTGGTTCTGTCTGTAATTCGAAGACAGATGTGGAAGCTTCAGGCTAAAAAATGTAAATAAGTATTGAGTGTGTGAGTAATAAACACACATAGGTGGTTCAATGTAATAAAACCCTTATATATCTGATTATAGAAGTGGATTAAAGCAGGTTTGGTGCTGTTTTTTTACCCATATTTATTCCCCTATAATTCTAAAAATATATAATAAACAATCTCCCATAATTATAGTTACTGTCTGTCATATGAGTACTTTTTTTTTCTGTACATTTATTTAATTTACAAATGGGGGTTTAGTGGTTGGTAAAAGTGCATTAAAATGTGCATGTACTCTCTACAATATTTTGGAGGCCTTTTTTAAGTGACATAACAACACTATATTGTTGATTTTTCTTATTAAAAACTGGGCGGTGTGGGTCCTGTTGAATAAGCGGCTTAGTAAAAATGTTTAAAGACACTAACTACAATATTTTGGGGACTTTTTCAGTGAAATAACTATACTCTAATGTTGATTTCTTGATTTTAAAATGGCTTCTGTGGGTCCTGTTGACTAAACAGCTTTTTTCAGTGAAATATACACTGTTAATTTTGTTGTTAAAGGATGGTTGGTGTGGGTCCTGTTGACAAAGTGGCCTTGTTAAAGTGGTTAAAGAGTGGGCACATACTCACTACAAGATATTAAGGGCTTTTTCAGTTAAATAAATACACTCCAATGTCAATTTTTTTGTTTAAAATGTGGTTGGCATGGGTCCGGTTTAGAAGGTGGCCCACTAAAAGTGTTTAAATACTGTGCATATATTCACTACAATATTGGGGTAGCACAGTGGCGTAGTGGTTAGTGCTTCTCCCTTGCAGCATTGGGGCACCTGGATTGAACCCCGGCAAGGAGTTTGCATGTTCTGAATATGTCATGTTCAAAATATGGCCTGGTAAAAGTGTTTATATAGTGTGCACATAGTCACTACAATATTTTGGTGGCCTTTCTCAGTGAAATAAAAATGGCAGCTTGGTACATGCCATTGTGGTGTAGCACAGGCCATACACTAAACTGAAGTTGAACAACTGCATCACCTGAAATGGGAGCAGCTGTAAACTCAGCAGTTTTGCCATTGAAATGCTGGGCATAGAGGTAGCTTAGGGGACATTTTTTCTTCTCCTCCAGCAACTGCAGAAGAGGCACATGCCTGGTCAAGGATGCTGCTAGGGGTCGGGTTAGGAGACTTACTGCATGATTCAAGCCTGGGCTTGGCCATATGTTGACCCTCTTCCCCACCACTTAATGTGGTGTAAGGTAAGCCTCTCAAAACCCTTGTCAGACTTCCCTCCCTATTGCTTGAGGCCACAGATCTTGAAGTCCCTTGTGTAGAGTTTAGTTTGATATATACAGTTTAGAAAACTCAGTGGCGGGGGGGGGGGGGGGTTTTCAAAAACGGGGGAG
>NW_017306625.1:860908-861520 GCF_000935625.1 Nanorana parkeri | reverse complement strand
ATTTTTGTTGTATAATGACGATAAAAAAACCGGGGTGGGGGGGGGGGGGGGGTTTATCAAACCTGGAGCAGACAGAATCTGGAGCAGTTTCCCAGGGCAACCAATCCTCTTCTCTCTTCAGTTTGCTCAGTTAAGATTTGAAAATGAAAGAGAGAAGCTGATTGGTTGCCATGCACATCTGCTCTAGATTGTGTCTGTTCCAGTTTTGATAAATTCCCTTCAATGTTTTTACTAGAGATAATTTTGAATGTTAAGAAGTGTGTCATAATAATAATTTGGTTCATAGTAATAAAATACTTACCGTAACTTCAGCACTTGGTTCTGTCTGTAATTCGAAGAGAGATGTGGAAGCATCAGGCTAAAAAAATTAAATAAGTATTGAGTGTGTGAGTAATAAACAAACCTAGGCGGTTCAATGTAATAAAACTCTTATATATCTGATTATAGAAGTGGATTAAAGCAGGTTTGATGCTGTTTTTTTACCCATATTTATTCCCCTAGAATTCTACAAATATAATAAACAATCTCCCATAATAATAGTTACTGTCTGTCGTATGAGTACTTTATTTCATGTTTCTTTTTTTTGTACATTTATTTAATTTACAAATGGGG
>NW_017306625.1:852897-860840 GCF_000935625.1 Nanorana parkeri | reverse complement strand
TGGGGTCTATTCACAAAGCTGCTGAAGGATCTGGCCGTAGCTTCGGCCGATCCTTCGGCTAGCTTCGGCCCCAGGAGAACCGAGGGGGTGCTGTACGGGCTATTCACAATTCACATATGCCTCGGCTCGGCTGCTGTAAACTCAGCAGTTTTGCCATTGAAATGCTGGGCATAGAGGTAGCTTAGGGGACATTTTTTCTTCTCCTCCAGCAACTGCAGAAGAGGCACCTGCCTGGTCAAGGATGCTACTAGGGGTGGGGTTAGGAGACTTACTGCATGATTCAAACCTGGGCTTGACCCTGCTCAGTGTGGCCTCATGCTGACCCTCTTCCCCACTTAATGTGGTGTAAGGTAAGCCTCTCAAAACCCTTGTCAGACTTCCCTCTCTTGTAGCCACTGATTTCTTCTTTAGCATTAAATATCCTTTTAGTTTACAGAAGGGGTTGGTTGGTCCCTTTATAATCCTTAACCAGCAAAGCATCTCGTCTTACAGTGCAACTGATCACAAAGAACAAACATCACATTATTTATTTATCACATTCTTTATACCTGTTATATGTTTTCACCCTGTTGCTCAGTAACACAAGATTTAATATTTAGTGTATGACATATGCTTCAGCAGGTGTTGTATATTTTCCTTTTACAATTTAAATAATACATTTGGGCAACAAATACAAAGCAGTACAAAGGGCTTGTTTACACCACTGACAGTATGTTCCAGAGGGGTTAGCTGCTGGAACCCACTGCACCGCATACTAAACTCCCTCCTGCGTTCTGGGGCGGGAGGGGGCGTGGTGGTGCATTGAAGTCAATAGCACCATAGTGCGATCACCTGCATCAGAAGGCATGGCACATCAATGCCTGCGTTCCGGTCCAGTGCAATCAAAAAAATTGTGCATTTGCACTAAACAAGTGTCAATGGGGGCTTAAATATATAGGGACATATTTATCTAGAGGCATTATTATACAGTAAATCAGTAAATGTGACATTCACTAAACTTTCAGTAGTGATGAAACAGTCAATGAATATAATTTAAGACCACAGGTACAGGGTGTTTGCAATACCTCTACACCAGAAACAGATAGGAATATAGTAATAAATGTGCTAAAATCAAAAGTAAAGGCCCCATTCACACTTGTAAATGTGACATTCACTAAACTTTCAGTAGTGATGAAACAGTCAATGAATATAATTTAAGACCACAGGTACAGGGTGTTTGCAATACCTCTACACCAGAAACAGATAGGAATATAGTAATAAATGTGCTAAAATGAAAAGTAAATGCCCCATTCACACTTGCAAATGGGTTCAGATCGCATAAGTCTCCTGAATTCCTCTGTAAGACTCATGTGATCTGCTGCAGGCAGAAAGAGCTGTACAATACAATGGAAGCGGCCCACTGCCGGCAGCTTTTTGCACAAATCACATAAATGCACAAATCACATAAATGCACAAATCCGACCTGGACACAGACTGTTTGAGTTCAGGTGCGATCATCTACACCGTCGGTAGCTGCAGGCTGTGCACTGGGAAAAGGAAAGAAAGAATGCACTCTTTGCTGTAGAGTGTACAGCACCTCACATCAGTCTCGTGGGGGATTTTGTGAGACTCATGCTATCCAGCCATATTTGCAAGTGTGAATGGGCCACAGAATTCTAAGATCCTTGCAAGATAAAAAAAAAATCAGTTTAATGACTTAATTATTTTATATGCAACTGATGCGTACCTTTATTTTAGTTGATTTATCAGTCTTTTATGTATTCTGCATAGTGAGTGATAAATACGTTTTACATTATCTGGAAATGGGTTTTACCTGTGTGAATCCATTGAAAGCACCACTGGATGCCTTAAAGAAATGGAAAAGCACAACATTAACATTTAATATTGTCATTGATGAAATATCATGAAGAGGTTTAAGGAGAGAGGATGCCAGTTATGTCAGTCACAAGCGGATTCTATATCTAAAGGTTCTAATGGGAATGCATTAGGAATTAAGAACATCAAAGTCTGCATGAAGACTCAACAAAGAACTGCAGGTAATTACATCATCTATGCAGCTTCAAAACTATTTTCATTTAAAATTGAACCTAAAATGTACCTCTTTTGTTAAAAAAATGTATGTATTGCTAAAGCTAAAGACTTACAGTCCTACAACAATGTAAACATTTCTTTTTGTAGATATAGACTGATCTTTACATTTGACTAAATATAATGTTTTGTCAATAGGTATTTAAATCAGGGGTCTCAAACTCAATTCACTTGGGGGCCACTCGACACATTTTTTTCTCCCATGGGGGCTGCTTGCCAATAAAATTTAACTATATCTGATATGGTACTACGGACACTAATATACTCACAATAAGGCCCCATTCATATCTGTAAGTTTAGGTGCGATTGGGGATTCCTGGGTCAGGAACTTTCATTTTCCTGCAACCGCACAGTCGATGCGTCCAGGGATAGTGATTGATTCCTAACCACATGTAATCATATCACATACTATAACATGCAGTGTGCAGGCATTTACATGCAGCAGTTGTCACCTGATCATTAACTTGAATGGGTGACAGCTGCCGCTTCTCAACACCAGATTAGGGATGTCTGCTGCAAGTTCCTGATGCAGGAATCCCTAAACGCACCTAAACTTACAGATGTGAATGGAGCCTAATACACTCCCCCCATACACATAAAAAAAATACTACCCCTGCACATATAAAAAAATATACTTCCCCATACACATAACAAAATACACTACCCTACCCCTGCACATTTAAAATAATACAACCCCCCCCCCCCACACATATAAAATAAAATAAAGAGCCTCCTCTCCTGCTTACCTTTTTGCAGGGAGGAGGCAAGGAGGCACAATCCCTGGTGATCCAGTGGTTGATTAGCAAGGTCTGGTGCAGACCTTGATAATCCATCCTTTCAGTCAGCGTTCACTGAAGGATTTCAGGGAGCTGGCCAAAAGGATCCGAGTGTCGGCACAGAGAATCAGCTATGCGGTCTGAGTCTGACAGAGATGCAGACCGTGAAGCTGCTCCTGCAAGTCAGGTACGTGGTCCGTGACTGTGTTCCTGACTTGTCAGCTGACTGAGGGCCACATACTACTGGCTCGCAGGCCACAATTGGCCGGTGGGCCGGTGCTTTGAGACCCATGATTTAAATAATTATTCCACGTAAACTCCTATGTGATATATTTGTGTGCAATGAATAGCAAAACAAAAAAAAGCTTAGTCATGTGCATAATCTAAGGCTGTTATTAGTCTGAATAGGCCAGGAAAATCAAAGCTGATTTGTCATTGGTTAGAGTGGCTCTTTGTCCCTTTATAAAATAAGCCCACTTGTGTTATGTTTACTCTATATACAGTTTTATTATACTAAGGGAAGTACTGCAATATGCTACAAATGTGGGTCATAGTAAAAAGGGTATAAAGCATAGGGTCCAATATAATGAAGGATCTTTATCTCTAGTAATCTACACACTGGAGAAAGCAGAGATACCTCTTCTTTGTCATGGTCTAGTTCCTGGTAGAGAAATCCATATTTCCGGTTAGCAATTTCATCTTCTGATAAATCTGAGCTGTTGGTCTCATGTTCTCTAGGGCTAGAAGGATGCTCACAGCTAACATTTCTGGAGTTTCTTATGCAAAACATGGCTTGGGGACTAGAACTTGCTTCATTATAATTGCTGCAAGGCTGGTTCACGGACATACTTTGTGTCTCGTTTTCATTTTCAGCCAACATCTGTTCACTTTTATCTAAATTATCAGTGGCTTGTGAAAACCAGACCTCATTCATGCATGCTGAATTTAGATCTGGGATTGAGAATTCATGTGCTTGGCAGTCTCTTAGATAAGACTCACCCCATGAATCTGTAGTACAGCTTGGATCCCAATTTTCTGGCCATATCTTGTCACTATCTATGTCAAGACAACCAATAAATCCAGTGTCTGACATAATTACATCATCTCCTTTAGCTAGTGCATCTCCTTCCTGATCTATAGGATGGTCATTTGTGTTATCACAAGAAAGGTCACTTTTTATATTTTCACCTAATTCTTGAATCATGGTGTTGCAGCTTTCAGTGTGGTCTGCCCTATATTCATCAGTATACACACACACGTTTTCGGTTTCACTAATACACTCTTCAACAAAGGTTTCATTATCCTCCAAATATTCTGTTTTATTTATTTCTGGATGTATCAGCTCATGTCTTTGGTGCTCATCAACCAATGTATCTATTTGACTTTTACATTCCAGAAAACCTACATCAGTTGCATCTTCTGTTCTGGTGTCTGATGATATATATCTAATTTGCCCCACATCATCTTGGACAACATCTGCATCAGTCTTCTCGCTGTCATTAATGGTTTCGCTGTCTGATGTATGATAATCTAGATGCCCGGCCTCCTCAATTTGGACTGCATTGTAGATATCTTCTAGATCAACATCAGATATATTCATGCCTTCAGTCAGGTCATTTTCACATTCATCATAATGTGTTTTTGTCATATATTCTTTTTCAATGTCATTGTCTTCTTGTTTGTGCTGGATATCTTCAAATACACTATCGTCACTCACCAATACCATGTCACAATTTGAAACGTCTTTTATAGATTGTTCATTATCCACATTCTCTTCACTTATCTCTGATGAGAATACTTCCTGTTGACAAACAAAGTCTGTCTGCCCCTCCCAGAAAATGTTTAAATCTTCGTTATCATCCTGCCTGTCTCTATTACTTTCAAGGTCTAATCTACCCAGAGCTACATCATTTTCTGATGTATTTAATTCTTCTCCGGACCCACATGCTGAGGTCTTAGCCATGGCCAGATTACATAATGACAGACTTTTTGAGGTGTCGGGCTTTATGCAGACAAAAAAAAAGGAAATGAGAAAATATGAGAATATTATGGCAATAATGAAAGTATAGAGAAGCATGTTAAACTAAAATAAAATGTGCAGGAAAAAGAACCCAGGGTAACAAATAACATATTCGATATCCACACACTGTGTGCAACATACTTACTGGCTGGACCAGTTCATTGTTTGTCTGCAGAGACAGAAAGAAGCTAGATTAACATTACCGAAGCATGCATTAAAGGGAATTTATCGAAACTGGGGTAGACAAAATCTGATGCAGCTGTTCATGTCAACCAATCAGCTTCTATCTTTCCTTTTCAAATCTTAACTGAACAAACTGAAGAAAGAAGCTGATTGATTACTATGGGCAACTACTCCAGATTCTGTCTGCTCCAGTTTGAAAAAATCCCCCCCACCCACTGTGTTTTATACTTAATTCACATATATGTATTCTAAAGGGAATATTCAGTGTTTAGGCCTGTATTTTCTTATGTATGTATTAGGTTCAGGACTACAAAATATACACCTTTTAAAAATACTTTTTTTTTAAATCAGGTGAATATAAAATACTGCAAGTACATCTCATAATTACCACTTGAAATAAATAATATGAAAACACTTGTATCGAATGTTAATTTGAAACATTTTGATGTTATGAAAAAAATTACATCGTCAATTTTAGAAAATCGCAAGCTATAAAATTACCAAAAGGCAATATAGCTTCTCCTTAAAGTAGAACTGAAACCAAACCTTTTTTTGTTTTGGAACGGAGGATTATAACCCCATGACCTTTTTTTAGTCATCTGTGTCCCATTGAGGAAATTTCTTGTTACTTCCTGCCATAAGCCATAACAGGAAGTGAGAGAAAATCACTCAAAGAGATGGAAATCCCTGATGGTCAAAAGGATAACTAAAACTAGTGCCCCCATTGGAAGATGGCCCATCTAATTTTGTTCTGATGACTACCAAAAATGTGGGATTTTTTTCAGTTTCACTTTTGGTGATAACAGTCACCAGGAGAAATAGAGAGAGCGCATCCCCATAATGAAGACCCAGGCAGTAATAAAAACCTGACAAGTATTCTAATCCCTCTCTACTCTACACAAAACTGGAAAAAAACTGTTTTGGCTTCAGTTGCACTTCTAGTTATGTTTTAGTATGGTCATGTTATGGTACAGTATGTTATGGTTTGCTACCTACACATGTAAACTTAATAAAGAGAACCTTAAGTCAGAAAAATTACAGTTGAATATTGGCAAGTACTATTCCTAAATTATTTTTGTAGGTGCCAGTTCCAGGTCTGTCATCCTTGCTTTGTTACTAGTGTCACCGATCATGGAACTGATTATGATTCGGGTCAACGACTCTACATAGTGATGTAAGAATTAGAGTGACTGCATCGGAGCTTGCTTTTTCACCAACAAGTACGTTATGATAATGATACAAATAGATTATGATTATGATTACGATTATTAAGATTATTATAATCCTATGATTAAAAGCTCAAGATTACTTTTCTGACAGGCTCATTAAAAATGCTGTTCTTTCTTTGCTTTTTATCAGTTTTATGTTATTCCTTGCAGGTCATTCGGTTTTTCACTGTGCTTCTGGGTAGGACTGCATTTTCTTCTTTCTCTGTTATGCCTCCATCTGTAGGTATTTAGTGACACCATTTTTCTCTCCATTGGAAGTCCTGCGCTACTTGCTTTTTAGTGCACGGCTTCTGGCACTGATAAAAAATAAAGTCTGTAGCTGCCCTAAAGAAGAATAAGAGGATTTCCTACACTAAATGACCCCCCCACACTTAACCTTCCTCTACTTGAACACTAAACAAGCCCTTAACAGATAATTCCTAACTAGGATTTAACCCTTAGCCTGTTCCTTCACATCGAACCCCTTCCCCAACAATAAACCTAACATTACAACTACGTTTGCTATTTAGGTAGAAAGATAAGCAGTTGCAGAGTATGAACTTTAGGATGAAAATAACGACTTTCAGATGGTGCTTTTTCACCCTAAGTTAGTTACAATACAAACATTGAATGTTTAACTGATGTGCACCTTCAATAATCACACTACCCACAATATTACATATTAAACAGTAAAGATAAACCTTACCGTCCACAGGTCCCATGGCAACGTCTGAAATTGAAAGGGAGAAAAATTATAATGAAATAAAGACATAATCATATATCATATATACAGCATGTTATAAATGTATTAAGATATAATAAGTACAAAGACACTTATATAGTTGCAGTTGGGATTGTTTTGTTTTGTAGAACATATGATTATAAAAATGTATAATTATACCTTGCCTACTGTAACCTAAACCTGAGACCCTAGCACTGCCATGTCACATAGGCAACCACTAAGCCACTCTCAATTATTCTGTAATCATATGCCCATGTCTGAAAAGGTACTAAATGCCATTACAGAACTAGAATTGTATAGAATTACAGAATTCTATATCAATGCTATTTGACAAATGGCATACCCTTTTAATAGTGTTGTTTTTTTAAAAATAAAAATTAAATTATATTATATTTGGGAGTTTCTAAGTGGAAACTTAAAGCTCAGGACTGGTCTTTTTTATTGAGTAGGAAGTAGTAGTAGTAGTAATAGTTAAATTTACAGATCTCTACATTAGACGTAAAGAAGGACAATTTCAGAGGAAAGATGGAAAGAGGGATTTGGTCCTAAAATAGGGACATTCCTAACTGTTCCTCCTCAAATAGAAGAACAGTTAGAAATATAACAAGATACATTATCACCTGTGAGAAAGTGACAATCCTGCCTGATAAGTCTAAGGGTCGGTGTCAATGGGCTTTAGTTCACTTTAAATGGGTTTTGCATTCCCACACAAGTCTAAGGGATGCTAAAACTGCTTAATGCAGGTCAGATGCAGAGTCAGAACTTAGTCAACTGCAGGTCAAATGTCAAACTGTCAATGAATTTCAAATGATCTTCAAAGCCTCAAACTGATGTCAGACTGATGCCAATGACACAAGCTCTAAGACCTTTGACACAGGTCCTAAAGAAGAATGTATAAAGATTGTACAGCTGGATTGTAACACGTA
>NW_017306625.1:845352-851956 GCF_000935625.1 Nanorana parkeri | reverse complement strand
AGTAGTAGTAGTAGTAATAGTTAAATTTACAGATCTCTACATTAGACGTAAAGAAGGACAATTTCAGAGGAAAGATGGAAAGAGGGATTTGGTCCTAAAATAGGGACATTCCTAACTGTTCCTCCTCAAATAGAAGAACAGTTAGAAATATAACAAGATACATTATCACCTGTGAGAAAGTGACAATCCTGCCTGATAAGTCTAAGGGTCGGTGTCAATGGGCTTTAGTTCACTTTAAATGGGTTTTGCATTCCCACACAAGTCTAAGGGATGCTAAAACTGCTTAATGCAGGTCAGATGCAGAGTCAGAACTTAGTCAACTGCAGGTCAAATGTCAAACTGTCAATGAATTTCAAATGATCTTCAAAGCCTCAAACTGATGTCAGACTGATGCCAATGACACAAGCTCTAAGACCTTTGACACAGGTCCTAAAGAAGAATGTATAAAGATTGTACAGCTGGATTGTAACACGTATGTTGAGCTTAGGATTCAGATTACACCAGATGTCATATTTAAAGCTTTGAAGATGCAGCACACTTATCAGAAGGTGATTAGGTACAGTAAGCTATGTAATCAATGATATTACAAGATTTTCACCTTAATTACACTATATGAAAATGTTTTAACTGAAGAGCTGATTGTAAGCAGTATTTTATAATTGTTTCATAGGTAGCTTCTTTGCATGGTTATAATTAGGACTGTCCCGGTAACACAATAAATGGATCACTAGTGCCCTCTTTTGATTATTTTAGAACCATAAACAAATCTTTGTATAAAATAATTTGAGACCTTTAATGCCATCTTGTGGTCAGTTGGGGTTATGAATATTCTGTAGAATTCAATAGGTGTATGATATTATGTTTTTATTATATTACACTATATTACATCATGTAGAATTTGTATATTGATCACTATTTATTCCCCTAAAAATATACATTATATAATTGTTTTTTCTTTTATACATATGTTTTCATCTAACCTATTTTTTCTAACAGGGTTATTCACAAAAAAGGTGAGTTTGGAAAAGGCAGGAGAAGTGAACAATCTAGGACAGCATAGCTGAACAGGAAAGTGAGTTGAATTGGAATTTTTTTGATCTATATTTGGATTTGACATTCGATCTATATGTACAGCATAATTTTCCCATAAAACATATCATCCATTAGCATTTGGTTGAGTATCTTCCTTTAGCCCAACAACTGTAACACCAAAAATGTATCTTTATTCTTAGTTCATCTACAGTATATTCAAGGGCATTCTTTATACCCAGCCTAACTTCTCTTGTCCTGTAATACTCTCCAGCATCCTCATTTATACTAATTGTAGCTCTGTTTCTGCTGTTGTCCATGCAAGTATGTCTCCAGCTTGATAGGTACCTGAGACTACATAAATGCTTGCTGGTAGCTTTGTAGTGTGTAGTTTAAAGCAGTGGTTCTCAACCGGTGTAACCTCAGAACCCACATTTGCCCTTGGTCATTAAGTCGTGACCCAAGTTGCACTGCACTAAAGCATTGCGGTACAGAGCGTTTCCGAAGCGGGCAATCAAACTGTTGGTGGAAGGTGCATTTGGGGTGCCATTCAAATGAATGGCAGCACAACTCCCACTCCAGAATGCATGGTAGGCTGAGGAGCCTCCCACCTAGAAAAGTAGAAGGAATCTAGTGACCCACTGAACACGGGGTCACAATATGAGGTCCATATTGGTATAGATATAAATATTCCAAACTGCTATTCTATCCAGCAAATCCATGAAAAAAAAGTAAATATATAAAAAATATATAAAAATACTTATATATGGTTGGCCACACATTGCCAAGGAGAAGCACTTGGTAGCAACCAATGTTTTTTTTTTAACTTGGTTTATGGAGCTCACAAACATAGCATAGCACATAATACCAATGTCTTATGAATGAAAACTGTTACAATGAACTTACAATGTCATCAGAATACTGAATCTCCTGTGGTTTCTTTGTATAGTCATTTAACTAAGGCAAAGTTATATCATAAAAGAAGTTATCCAATATGCATCACTCACAAGAATGCCTAGGGCAATTTTCTCATAAGGGAAAATGTGATTAATCAATTATATCCACTGGGCTATAGTGGGAGGAAATGGTTTCATCCATTTGATGGTTATTGCTTTACGGTCCATAAATAGTGTTTCTCTCAGGAATATTCTAGTGTAATGTAGCCATATTTCCTTATATAGCATACTGAATATGTAAACATCAGGGTATCACAGGATGGGAAGTTGCAGTATGGTGGTTAGCAAATTAGCCATAAGTCATAAATGGCCTCTAAAGTAACACACGGTAGTCTACTTGTGATACAACTGTCTGGGTTAATCTCAGACACTTTGGGGTTGCCATTTATTCCATCTTATGCAGATGGACAGGGGATAAATATGTTTATTGAATAATATAAATCTGAATGAGTCCTTTGTTTATCGGCAGTGGAGCTAGCATGTGAGAGGAGCAAATATTGTCCTAATCCCCTGGGGAAATATTTAGCATAACAGCTTGCTAATTAGAGTTAAAGGGACCAGTGCTTATATGATGATGTGTTCTGTGCATCTGCATTGTTGCAGCATTGTAAAAGGTTGTGTTCTGCTGTAGCTGCTATAGCTGTAAGTTTCTAAGTGGAAACTTAAAGCTCAGGACTGGTCTTTTTTATTGAGTAGGAAGTAGTAGTAGTAGTAGTAATAGTTAAATTTACAGATCTCTACATTAGACGTAAAGAAGGACAATTTCAGAGGAAAGATGGAAAGAGGGATTTGGTCCTAAAATAGGGACATTCCTAACTGTTCCTCCTCAAATAGAAGAACAGTTAGAAATATAACAAGATGCATTATCACCTGTGAGAAAGTGACAATCCTGCCTGATAAGTCTAAGGGTCGGTGTCAATGGGCTTTAGTTCACTTTAAATGGGTTTTGCATTCCCACACAAGTCTAAGGGATGCTAAAACTGCTTAAAGCAGGTCAGATGCAGAGTCAGAACTTAGTCAACTGCAGGTCAAATGTCAAACTGTCAATGAATTTCAAATGATCTTCAAAGCCTCAAACTGATGTCAGACTGATGCCAATGACACAAGCTCTAAGACCTTTGACACAGGTCCTAAAGAAGAATGTATAAAGATTGTACAGCTGGATTGTAACACGTAAGTGACATCCCCCGATCTTCACTGCAGGTCTCGGTAAGTATTTCCATTGCCGGATGTACAGTACACTGTTTGGTACTGTACATCGGCAACGCTATACAGTACTGTACTAATGCAGTATAGTACTGTATAGAGTTTCTCACTTAACGACCAATCCGTTTAACGACCTGGTCGTAGGAACGGAACTCGGTCGTTAAGTGAGGAATACCTGTACTGGTTTCTACTCCCATGTGTTTACTAGCATACATCGTCTTACATTTTGCAATCCATCATGGTCAAATAAACACTGAAGCCTGATAGATTTTTATTTGCGCAGATAAACAATGTAAAACCTGTAGCTTGACAAGTGCTACTTGAAAATGTATAGAATTGAGCAGTAGTACATACCTGAGACATTGGTGAATGTGATTGTGTTATTCCAGCTGATGCAACCTCTGGTTTGAAAGGATCAAAATCCAGGTCTAATAATGATTCCTGTTTCATTTCTTCTGTAGTTTCATTCTATTAAAAAAAAAAATCAAATATTTTCTTTGTGGACACCTTCGTAATAATTCTTCACAGACAGAAATCTATAACAATGTTTCTTTTGTAAGAATTCAGAGAAATGAGATGCAATAGGTTTGATTTTATAGATTGAGCAGGACACATCTGCAGCAATAGTGTTTAGAGTGAAATTAAGAGCCTCCACAAGAGAAAATGGATGAATGAATCATACAAAAAGGTAAAGCCACAGCTTAGACATACAAGAGTATATCGAACTAAGAAAAATAGACTGTTACATATCATAAGATTATTTTATAGCACAATGAATTAAAACCTTTTACAAAAAGTGTGAACAATTGGATGTAGTCAAAGTTGACTAATAATGTTCACATAAAAAATGTCAACAGGAAAAAATTATTTATCTGCAGAGCTGGACAGATAAAAAGCAGCATGTTTTTAGATAGGCCCTACTCTGCGGCAGAAATGCTGCATGCAATGTCAGCTCTGCGGCGGTGAAAGGTGTTTTTTTTTTTTTTTTAAGATCGTATAAGACTTAAAATGATTCAGGCCAGCATACATAGACAGTATGTAGATTATGTGCAGTGTGCAAAGTTTAAAGCCAGATGGGTTAATTTAGTAAATGCAAATAGGCTATTCACTTTGCAAGGGAATATTCCCTTAGCTCAATTAATGTGGTGAAAATTCACTTTGCAAGGTAATTTTCCCTTAGCTTAGTGAATGTGGTGAAAGTTCAATTAGCAAGGGAATTTTCCCTTAGCTTAGTGAATGTGGGAAAAATTCACTTTGCAAAGAATACAAGGAAAAAAACTGTATTTTAGTTTGCACTTGATTGGATAATGGAAGTCAGTGGGTCTTCACCTCATTCACTAAGCTAAGGGGAAATACCCTTGCAAAGTGAAAATTCCCTTGTAAAGTGAATAGCCTATTTGACTTTAGTAACTCATCCCCAGAAACTCTACTTCGATAATGAGATGTAGTGGTGAATTGATTTCAATACATACTCTGACTCAGCTATAACATGGGTAGAAGTTTAAAATGAAAAACACTGAAACTAGAAAGATACATTTGTCGTAATACATGCCATAGTGCACAGATAAACGTATGGTGGGTCAGTTACACAAATTATTGATTAAAAAAAGCCTCTTTGTGATTCTGTTAATTTGTTACAGTCAGATTTCCCCTGGATAAGCACATGAGCCATTATTCTTCAGTCTTTGCTGACTGGCTCCAATGGCTGAGTGGAATTGTAATACAATTAAAGGATAACTCTTCTCAGACTGAAAACAGAAGCATGACAACAGATAGCCTATGTGCTGCCATACTACATATATAAATGTATACTGCTTATGTGTAACAACCACTGTTGCAAGTGCTAAACTTGTACATAGCTAGTGTAGCACTTACATCCTCAGGTGATTCAACCAGAGTCACCAGGGTTGTACATGCACTTATGAATCTGTGTCAAGCCTGAGGGAAAATGCATACAGGAAAATGTTGCAAGTATGCTGAGCAGTTATTTATTCTGTGTTTACCTGACATATTGACCACAAATGCTTGGATTATTAGTAGATGAAAGGCAAACATAAATTCACTATCAACCAACTTCCGGTTATCCTCCCAGACCATTGCTCTCAACTATCCATTGTTTGGATGTATTTTCCCCCTTTGGGAAGCAAATCCCGTTGTCCCCCTTTCTTCCACAGATGTCCCTCTGTTTGGTCTGGTCATATTTGCTCTTTAGTTCTTCATAGTCTGCACGATCCAGGACATGAAAGGGGCATGGCTTTTAAACTAATATTTTGTCCCTCTTTCCTATCTTTAAAAGTTGAGAGGTATGCCAGGCCAGGCTACCTGCCCCATGGCTACAGCAGGAGCACTATGCCAATTAAATGCTCTGCAATCCCCTTGCAGGTTAGCCAGTTAGAAAACTGATTTCTGCTTAAAAGGTGCTAACTTATGTTTGTAGTATGGTAGATCACCAGGTGCCTTGTTGGAAGGATCATCTTTCCTTTCATTAAAACTACTGTTATCTGTGCATATAAGACAGTAACACCTGTTAGACTGACTGGTCCTTCAACCCACAATAGCAGTGACATAGATGATCAGACAGGGGGCACTAATGTTTAACATAATCTATAACATACAAAGCATTATAAAATGTATTTATGGTATGACTTTTTACAGGCTTTTTAGCAGTACAGCTGCCGCCTTCTGTCATTGGTTTCCCAATCCCATTTCCCTTGCTCCCACAGGCTGCTCCTGATTCCCAACCTTCTCCTCGCATGCAGATCCCCTTGTGCCCTTTCATCCTCCACGCATCCTTTAGCAGCCTTACAAAAACCAATATTTTTCAATAACCCGCGCTCCAGCTACACCGGCTCTTCTACAGCAGCTAATCTGTCCAGTTCCCCACTTCAGCCTTCACAGATAGATAGAGTTTTCATCCCTTCTAGACCCAGGTTCCAGCTCCTATCCGGAGGCATCTCCTCACCGGACCCAGCTGCTGGTTTTTCATTGCCCAAGATATCATCAGAGTCATTTTCTACCGCTGCTTCATTTGAACATAAGACCCCAGGTCCATGTGTGTGCAACTATACCTGAACTATATGCATAGTTCATCTTTTTTCCTACCTGTGTTGCAGTACTACATGACCACTGTACTGCTATGTTGTTTTATGCCCCGATCACAGATGCACACATTGCTACAATCAACTTCATATAACCAAGTGTGATTGTTTAACAGTACGGAGCTTTCCTTTGCAGTTTGATAAATGTTACATTTACTATTTTTCCCAACACCCAAGTGCAACATTGTAATTTTTATTTCCAGGAACATCCTCTCCTATTGTATAAGGCTTAGGCACTCTTGTATATTTTTTCTTGTTTCCAATTCCTTTGCAGGACACCTCTACCTGCTTATCAAAGAGCAGCACACCACTGCC
>NW_017306625.1:839833-845317 GCF_000935625.1 Nanorana parkeri | reverse complement strand
CCCCCCCCCGGGCCACCCGCTCCGGAACAGACCTTCTCCGAATCACCTGTTTATCTGAGTGCACTCAATACACTCTTTTTCTTTTGTAGGATACAGGTAGGCCCATGATAACGACCTATAATGCTATGAGGCACCAGTGTTTTTTTTTAAAAACATTTCTTTATTAATTTTTATTCCACCAACAGATGGATAAAGTAAATCAAATACAAAAAGACAATAACAAGACAATTACAATTCTCATGTATACATCTCATGGTTACAATGATGCTATCAGACATGTAAACCACAACCTAGCAATGTCAATTTCTGCATACAAAATTTTACATGCATATATATACCACTATGGCATGTCCCAACCCTTGCACAACCCATATTCTCGCCATCTATTAGAGGCACCAGTGTTTTAACAACCAATCTCATTATACAAGCCGCACATCATCTTTGGTTGCTGGGTTCGGTAGGTTTAGCTATTCACCAAACCTGCATTGCTGCCACGGTTGGGCAAATGTCCAAGCGACACAGCACAGGCCAGCTTGCTCATCACTATCCAGCAGTGATTTAGGCAGTGTTTTAATATCTAATATAAATAGAGAGATAGTAAATAGAGAGCAAGTCCCAAATTGAATGACTTTCCTGCTTCTATTTAATCTTTGAGGATAAGTTGCTTGACAGTGGCTGTAATTACATAGGTCAGTGAAGGTTTACATTTCGAACCTCTTTACTGCTTTTTAAGAATATGTAAATATTTGAATGTCCATAGTCTGGCCACAGTTCTGCTTTCACAGCACTCTTTCTAAGGATTAAATACAGATTGTTAATTATTTAAATTACTGTAACAAATCTGAATTCATTGTGTATTTCTGACAATAAAATAAACTTTAGTTCCTCTACACTTAAAATGTTTGTGTCCATAGGCAATTGTTCGCAGGTAATTGCAATATGTCCAATTACATGGAAACAGCCATGAATGGCTGCTGATCGCATGAGTCTTATGAAGCAGTTTCAGAGGACTCACCCAATAGGCCCCATTGGCAAGTGTAAATGGAGCCTATGAATTAGGAAGTCTTATTGAATAAGGTCAAATGTCCCCCATGGGGCACCATCTTATTATATCAGCTCTGAGATATCCTTTGAAGGTCTGGATATAATAGTGCTTGGTCTTAGCAAGGTTTTTATTACCTCTATTACTGATGAATGGGTCAAAACAGATGTGGAAGTAAACTGTAATTTGCTTTAAGAAAATATTTTGTAGCTCTGACAAACTGTAAAACAGTTCCTAAAATTAGGTACATTATTATGTATTACTAACCTGTGATGGAGTTGTCACATTGATCTCAGGGACAAAATTATCTTCAAAGAAGCTTATAATGTTTTCCTGCTGCAGTTCTTTTGATGGCGTGAGCTTTGGTAATGGAGGGACAGGAGGGCCTTTTCTCAGCTGCAAAAAAAACCTTATTATTTAATTTGTGAGACTCTTATGTTTATCAATTACCTTCCAGAGAGTATATAATCTAATCAGATTCTACCAACAAAGGACGACCTACAAAACATTCCCTGTCAGAAATACTGCTGCAAGACGTTACATCTGAAAAAAAAAAAGGGGGGAAGTTTCTGCAGCCTGAAGCACATAATTGTACTTGATTGCTGGATATGAATATCTGCACTTCAGAACTCTAGGAACAGTCTCAGTATGACTGGCAATCAGTACACCTTAGATCAAATGATGACACATTTTGATGCTTCCAAAGCCTGTTAAACTATGAAAGATTAAAACACCTTTTTTTAAATAAATCCACAGTTGAGTATATATATCACTGTGCAAAATATTGAATAGAAATACCCCTGACTATTATGCAGTAAGACAATAAAGTGTGTGCTGAGACATAATCAGCATAATGGTTTTTTTCTTCCTACTCACTTCCTGTTCTGTCTCTGGGGCAGAAAGTGAAGGGTAATTTCTCTATTGGGGCAGGCACAGAAAAAAAATAAACTAACAGGGGTTTTAAACCTCCCAGTTTTTTCTGTGTGGCCAGGCATCCATTATTAAGATTCACACCTGGAAAATGAAAACCGGAGAACAAGAGTATCTGATTGGATCTTCTAGGCAAACATTCCATCTAATAAATGTTGCAGTGTTGCAGTGAACCATAATTCCCGTAAACCAGGGCTCTCTGATATGCAATTATCAATTTTGCTTAACAAAGTTAAGGGCTGGCCTGTTTATTCCTACACCTTGCTATTGATTAAGTCACCTGCTGATCATGCTTAAAACCAACTGCTAGGCATCGAAGGTTTGAGGGGGAAAGCCACTGTTCAACTTTGTAAATATAAGAAGGAATGTATATATAAAAGCACTAGGAAGATGAGTTTCAGGTTGTGGTTGAAAACTAGTTTGACCCAAACAAAGTCTTTCCACAGTATTGCGAATGGGAGAACAAACAGGCCAGTTTGCCTACCATTACCTCCAGCTAAATATTTATTTACAAGCATCAGTCAATACTTGTCATTTTGTGATGGTAGCAGCTGAGGAATCACATGATGTCATTGACCAAATATGATCATGATCATGACTATATTTGGTCAATGGGATCACGGCGAACCATACCAAATCACATGCCTTCGAGGCTGGTGGGGATTGTTCATTTAGAGGGGTAGTGCTACTAAATGACAGATTCCCTGGTTTGGTTACAAACAGTAGCCAGACAGAAACCTGTCATTTAGTTCTGCAGTGCTACTGCTGATAAATCCAGCATTATTTAACTGCCATGTGCATTACCCTATAAATTCATTGGTGTCCCTAACTTAATCATCCCTTGAGGCAGGGGGAATTGGTGCTTGGTGCTGGTGGTCACATTCCCGGGGGTGGGTTTTGAGCGCTGGTGGTCATGTCCAGGAAGGCGGGGGGAGTGCTGGTGGTGCAACCTAATGGCGCTCTGGCCAGCATTCTGGTAGTGCACACCCAGCTCTGGCCAGCATCCTGTCCAGCTCACTGACATTACTGGTTGCCAAGAGCTGTGTGGGATGCTGCCCAGAGTGTCTAGCTCAGATAAGCTGGAGGGGGAGATGTGTATGACCCTTACACATATCCCTGCCTAGGCCTTATCAACCTGGAATGCTCTGGCTGGATATGGGAGTGGTAGGCAGGCCGCCCCCCATGTGACCTAAAGAGATGCCCCAATCTGACAGTAAGGCTAACATCACAAGCGAAAAATTCGGCAGGTTCACTACAAAATGCAGGGAGAACAGCCCAACTGCTCTCCATCTGTTGCTTCCTTGCCAGATTTGGCATCAAGGCATTGCTTTCTTGATGCCGAAAATGCTTCAAAATCCAAGGTGCTGGCTAGAGAACAATGCCTTGCTCATTTAGCCAGTAAGGTAGTGACACATCCAGGCACGTGAGTGTTTAACTAACCGCATACGTCTTCCAAAGTGATCCTACCCCTGGTGATTTCTCGTCAGCCATATGATTGTTAATCTATCAAAAGTGTGACATTAGTCTAAGTGAGGAGAAATCTCTCTAATAGAGCATTAGATAGCAGTAAAAACCAGATGAGTTCTAATCCTTTCCCATGGCTTGTCACACACTTTGGATAAGTTTAGAATTCTTTTGGGGATAGATTTTAATGCAGTTGTTGTATCCCGGAGAAAGCAGTAAAACAACTGATTTTTGGTGCTTTGCAATTTTATCTACATTTATTAGCATCTGAGAAGCAAAATGAGATGTAAACATTTGCAGACATTGAACATGAAGAAAAAAAGAGGAAAAAAAAGAAGCGCTATAGCTCTAGCCAGCTGTATATTGAAAAATTAAAAAAAAATTACCATTCATCTATTGAAATATAACTGACCAAATCTAATTCTGAAATCTTGGTTAGAGAAATAAGGCAATACCATTACTAAGTAATCCCGTAGTGGTTTAAAACATTCTGCCTTGTAGTAAAGTATTCAATAAATGCAGTAAATGTATTTATTTTTAAATTTACATATTTGCATTTAACATGTATACATTCCAGTTAGAAAGACTCTCAACAAGGCATCTGCTCGCTTTGCAGTATTAATGGGAAAGGTAATGGGGCAGATGTAAAAATGTTCAAACTCAGTAGAGGTCATTGTCTTGTGTCATATTCTCATATTCAAACAATGATCAGGGGAGAAATCATTTATAAATACATTATACATATTCTGCTTTAGCTCAGCTGGATATTAAGGATGTCCTTGAATATATGTCAGCATTATGACCTTATACAAGAGTTGTGTTTGAAAGGGGAGACTTATTCTTTTAAAATTAGATTTTTTTTTTAATGGATAAACCTTCTTAACAATTAATTAGGTATGGTTACAATAAGAAAATGTGTAAATAAAAAAAGTCTATTAGACTTTTTATTACCAATGTTTTGGGCATTTGCATTCAGAGTTGATGGTAGATAACAATGCAGAGCTCCTGACACAGATAATGATGCCCTACCCTAAGCCCTCCCTCACATTAACCCACCCTTTAACCCTAAAACTAACATTATGTAAATGTAACCCATTGTTTGCATACTAATATCTTCTGTGCCTGCATCCTCTGCACCAAGCATTATTCCTTCCTGGACCAAAAAAACAGCACAAAAGTCCTGGTGCTAAAATCTACTGCTTCAAGAAATTCAAACTCTCTTATTCAATGAAGAAAATGGGTTTGTTTTACTAAACTGGCAGAGAATATTCACTTAGCATATAACTGTATAATATCAGTGAACACAGTCTTAGTTTTTGCACTAAGCTAGAGTTCAAGAGCTGGGGGACTTTAAAAGCCTAAAATGAGGTCTGCCCATGCAGAAGAAGGATGTCTTGTTTTAACCATTAAAAAAATCAGATAGGCTGACATCTAGATAGTTTAGTTTGTACGGTATATCATTAAAGATCTCCTAATTCCTCCCACCACTTTTTTATTGGCTTACTTGACACCTCTAATTAAGTAATACCCATATTGGATTTAGCTCAATCAAAGTACAACAAATATGGGAAGTAAAGAAATATGTAAAATACGAAAAATTGTATCACTGTATGTACCATATGCGACACACCCAATCTGTTTTATAAAGTTTTGTAAATGTCAAAAACAAGGATATACCGTATTTGCCGGCGTAGAAGACGACTCGGCGTATAAGACAACCCCCTACTTTTTGTGTTAAAATATAGGTTTTGGGCTATACTCGTCGTATAAGACGAGTATAGCCCAAAATATTGTTTAAATGCACCCACTAACCTCCATGGCGGTATTCCCGAGTGCGGCTCGGGGTTAATTTTCAGTACCATAAGTGGTAACCCCGAGCCACACTCGGGATTACAGTCTCTTACCTTGTCCACGATCCCCGCTGTGTCCTCCGTCTTCCGCTGAGTAAATCACGGCAGGATTTGTATTAATGAATACAGGCTTTGTATTCATTAATACAAAGCCTGCCGTGATTGGCTCAGCACTGAGCCAATCACGGCAGGCTTTCT
>NW_017306625.1:838594-839109 GCF_000935625.1 Nanorana parkeri | reverse complement strand
TTTGTATTCATTAATACAGGCTTTGTATTAATGAATACAAAGCCTGCCGTGATTGGCTCAGCGCGGTATACTGTATGTAGCCGAAGCTACATACAGTATACCCGGCGTATAAGACGACCCCCGATTTTCAGGCAGTGTTTTTGGGTCTAAAAACCCGTCTTATACGCCAGCATATATGGTACATATTAAGGAGCTACTACTGTTATACTCATGGCATCTGATTCTAAAAAAAATCAAAAACAAGGATATGCATATTAAGGAGCTACTACTCTTATACTCATGGTATCTGATTCTAAAAACGTCATATTGCCTGGGTATTAAATAGGCATTGTATTTTCTATTCATGAAAGATTTCCTATCCAGTCTGCAGCTAGCAGGTCACGTCCAGATGCCAAGGTATAGAATTTGACAGCTGTCAAAAATGATTAATGAGCTTCATCGCAAATAATAGTACTATACACATCAATGCATTGCACCTAAAATCTACTATACAGATATAACCTTTTATACACATA
>NW_017306625.1:776994-838148 GCF_000935625.1 Nanorana parkeri | reverse complement strand
TATATATATATATATATACACACACATACTGTATATGTGTGTGACTTCAGTTTTCAGTTTTTCAGTTAACATACCTGTGATGGAGATTTAGGCCTTGCTGGTCCAGGAGATGACACAGGTGCTAATGTATGGTTTGGACTTGCTACTGGACTGGGGATCTGTGAAACCTCTTCAGGTGGGGATGGAGTCTTTGCAATGCGAAGGGGTCCAGAATCACTAAAACATGAAAGGAAAGTAAAAAAGTAGGATTGGTCAGACCTGTATTAGCTAAATTGTGATATGCCAGTGCACCATTTCTGGTTGCTATTTTACTTTGTTCACACTGAAATGGTTTAGTATTGCAAAAGCAGCTTTTAGATTAGCCCTTAAAATGAATACTTTACAGTAAAAAAGGTTATTCTTTTAACTAGTTCAGTTCACCAGAAATTATACATTCTATTAGCAAGCATGTTGTAGTAGCATAATGAAAAGGACAGCAAAACTTGGGGGCTAGCAACTATATTTGCTTCCCAAATTAAGCAAAACCCATTGCTGAGGGTCCCCTGGCTATTGATTGTACAACATACTTAGAACTACATTTCTTTTCCTAGGAAAAATAGCACACTGACACTTTCAGTTTGATTCACTAAAGGCAAATAGGCTATTTACTTTGAAGGGAATACTTACTTTGCTAGGGAATTCGAGAATGAGTCAAAGCTCTGCTGATATCCATCATCCAACCATGGGCAAGCCAAAATACAATCTTTCTATTTTGCCTTACACATGCTTGGGTATGCTTTGGAAAAGGACATTTCACCTCATTCACTAAGCTTAAAGAAGAAGTATGGAGTAAGTGAATTACACTCATCCCCATAGTTAGAGTTGATGTATGACATTGAAACTGTCACATGTCGGCCCTATTGCTCGGGAAGTGAGTGAAAACATACCGCCACTTGCTCACTTCCAGATCATCTACTGTCAGTCACCGCTCCCCATAGGGATTCCCATCTCCCCTCTCCAATCCTCCAGTGCTGACTGGAGGGATGGGGTAGGGGGCGGCATAGCTGGCTCTGTCTCTAGATAGGCAGATCCCGCTGTCAATCAGCCAGCGGGGTGGATCTCCACAGTATTGTTGGGATCCATCCCGGCTGTGGCACACTCAGTATGTAGCAGGCAACAGCCCGATATATAGTGAGTTTTGGGTAATGGGAGGATGTTAGTATATGTGCTACTGTGACCCTAAAGAGAACTATGGGGAAAAAAGGTTACCTCATAGTTCTCTTTTAAAGAAATTCCATTGCAAAACAGCCTATTTGCCTTCAGTAAATCAACACATTGAAGTCCCAGCTACTACTAAACTAATGTATTAAACTGCATGATTGAGAATTTGATAATCAATCATACTTGAAAAGCACAGCTAAACAATGCTTTTACCCAGGCCTGGCAATCCACTCACCATCGTTTTCTGTTGCAACATTAAAAAAACAAAATTATTTTGTGTTAAACAGCAATTCCAGGCAAGAAGTGAAACCAATAAGTGAATAGCTAATGCTATCCAATAGACACTGCATCCATGGTAAAGTCCACTCAGTTTAATTAAAAAAAAGCCACACTATCACAAGGCCATTGCTTGCCTCCTGAAGAAATTCCATTTGCTTTGCTATATCTGACAGACAAACAGACCCAGAACCAGCATGCACCTGAATACACACAATCAGTGCTCAAGTGGAGAAAAGGATACAATACTGCTGCAGAGAAACTTTGAAGAAGAACTTTAGGTAAAAGTGTTCCTAACCCTCTCGGTGGGACTACCCCAGCACTGCAAGGGTAAGTGCTTGTTTTTTCTAGGTGCTAAAAAATGTGATGGCTGCGCCCTGTCTGAACCCACAGTAAGTACGTCAATACCAAACGACTATATGCAGTTCCAAACTGACCGAGTCGTCACTGTAAAAGTGGCGATACCACTCCCAGCCTCACCCTGCACAGAGATTTCCCAGCTCACAGGACAACAATCTCAGGCCAGCAGACTGAGAGCAAATGTCACCAGGGTTGGTTAACTCTGCAGTTAACCCTTTACTCACAAAAGAGTAGCTGCCATCATGTGTTTTAATGGAAACACTCACCGTTCTCAGCAAATGCTTTGACAATTCAAAATCTTAAACACAGCCTGTGATACCACTGTCCTTTCAGACAGGAATATGACAGGGTTACTATACAGTAATCTCTTCACGGAGGCAAGGATACTCTAAGTTTTTATTTAGAGCACAGAGATAAGCTTAATGATTTTTTCGATTGTTTTTTAATTAAAGAAACAGCGCAGGAAAATTTACAGAAAGAAGAAACAGAGATAAAAATACAAGAACAGTAAAATAAAAAGGAATACAAGTCCTGGTTTTGGTAGATTCTGGCAGAGTCTGATTCAATGCCCAGGAGATGGATCTAGATTAGGGTCTCTCATAGTAAAGCAAAGGGTTGGTCCATGATGAGATTGAGTTTCTTCTTGATGGTCACGTGAGAGCCTTTCTGTTGATGTTACATAAGCACTTCCTCTTGATGTTAAATGAGAGCCAGTCACTGCCCTGCACAGCTGCTTTTTGACAGTCCACTAGGGGGGTGTCACTGATCCAGCCCATAAGCCAATTAGGAAAGATTAGAGAAGGTGAGCAGGAGGGCTAAACATTTTATGATCCTCTCCTCTGCCCCTCCCAAACTGTTAATTCAGTCACTATCAACATAGTTTAATATTCTTTCATATTACTATGTGATAACCCCTAAATTATTGTGTGTCATGATATTAGCTTCTGATGGACACCAAACTTGACCACCTTGTGGTTTAGGGCTGTCCCAGGAGGGTTTAGGCTTCTGGATTTCCTAAGCTACTTAGGTTTATCTTGTACAGATTTTATTTTAGGAGACACCTCTCTCTATATATATCTATATATCTATATATATAGATATATTAACACAGTCTAGAGTTATAAATGTTAAGCTATGTGATACTTATATGTTTATTGCCCCAAATTAATCCAAGAAGAGACATGCTCAATTCCAGAAGAAAATCTATGGGTAAACCCTCAAGCTGGACCCTTTTCTTAAGAACTGCTTTGATTTAGCGAGTCTTCCATTTGTGACTCATCGGCAGTAACACACAATAGAAAAAGAGGCTTCATGCAGTCATGTATCAGCTATACAGCTGCACTCAGGTGGCACGGTGGTGTAGGGTTATCAGTTCTGCCTTGCAGCACTGAGGTTCTCCAGTTCAAATCCTCACATTAGCAGCACATTAGTCAGCACATTATTTGCAAGGAGTTAGCATGTTCTCCCTGTGCTTGTGTGGGTTTCCTCTCACCCCCCAAAGACATGCTGGTAGAATAATTGGTTTCTGTCTAAATCAGTCCTGAATATATGCATGTAATATAGGGACCTTAGCTTGTAAGCTCCTTGAGGGCAGGAAGTGATGTGAATGAGCAACTACTGTATGTAAAGCGCTGCATAAATTGTTGGTGCTATTAAAATAAATACATATACAGCATCAGCTATGGGGATTGAATTCATGGATTGAAGGTTCAGCAGATCACTTTCTGCACATTTTTACATGACAAGACCAGTCTATAAAAACAATTTGTGAGTGCCACTGTTTGCTATTTTTTTAATAAAGGTATTGCGGAGAGGCATTTTCTGTTTGTCTCATAGTGCTCCAGAACAAGCATGCTGCAAATAATTGTTAGAAAAGAGTAACAATTACTTTTCCTCTACACTTGTTCTTGGTCAGCTTGAAGACAAATCATGACAGCCACGGAACTAGCATTCCTAAAGATGGAATTTACCAATGGCAATATCCATAATTTGCACACACAAACAAGGTTTATAAGAGTTTCCATTTTATTACTGTACCTTGAGGCACTGTAACTCTGAACAAGCCCAAAAACAGTGGCAGTAATAGTCCAAAATATCTGTTTACTGTTCATATTTTTTTATTGTTTTCTCAGAGGTTCACTTTCTGTCATTCATGCTCATCTGTCATTTTTGCATTACTCATAAATCTTGTAATGATTTGATAAAAGTGTCATATATATTTTAGTCTCAGAATCTAAACCAATAAAATCAATATTGGGTAGTTGGATATGTCTCTACTAGGATTTTGACTACAGCAGGTAACATAAGATCAAAAACAGAAGAAATTAGTCCTGTAGAATTTACCAGGATTTTGTTTGCTATATAAGGTGATGTTTCCAGGCACTCCAGCTAAAGAATCTTACTGTTGCGGCAATGTAGATTTTATTTCTTAACCACTTGAAGACCGGGGTGTTTCACCCCCTTCCTGGCCAGGCCATTTTTCAGTATTCAGCGCTGCGGTACTTTGACTGACGTTTATTCTGTCATGCAACGCTGTACTGATACGAATTTCATACCATTTTTTGGGGACACATAGAGCTTTCTTTTGGTGGTATTTAATCACCACTGGTGATTTTTTACTATATAACACAAAAAGTACCCTAAATTTTGAAAAAAAACATGTTTCCCTATAAAATGTTATGAAACATTTATTTTCACCCCAATTTTTTGGTATAATATAAAAGACGGGGTCACTTTGCGTAAATAGACACTAAACAAGTCAACCTTTAAAAATGCGCGCGCCCGCAAAATCGCAGAAAACGATCGCAACCAAAATTGGCCATAGGCGACACTTTAAACGTTTTTACCGCTCATCAGTTTAGTGTTATCAGTGATTGATGGCCCTAAAATTATTGCTCTCACTCCGACGTTCGCGGCGATATGTAACATGTGCTGCATAATGGGCGCAATCGTCGTTTTCGTACATAGGCGCACCCAACGCATGTTTGCATGTGTTTGTGGCTGGGGCGGGGCACTTTACAAAAAAAATTTGTGTTATTTTTTTTAATTATTATTTGTGAATATTTATTTTACCTTCAATATTTTTTTTAATGCTGTAATTTTTTTTAAAACTTTTTTTACACAACTTTATTGCTATAACATAGGGGATTAAGAAATCCCCTATGTAATAGCCAGTTCACCAAACAGGTCCTCTTTATGGAGACATCAGGTGGACACAGGTACGGGGGGGTGGAGGAGGGGGGAGGCCGCACACCCGCAGCTCCTGCAAGCGATCGGGTGTCTCTAGAGACGCCTGATCGCTTGTATGTAAACAGCCATCGCTGGCTGTTTACATGCTCACATTTTCCCCTCTCGTGTGTGCGCTGAGTGCCGCACACGAGAGGGGGGAGGGGCCGGACGTCTTAAGACGCCCTCCCGCTCCTAGCAGACTTCCGTCCGGCCGTTCACAGACCAGTTAATTTATCCTGGACAATTTAAATCCTAATTGAGAACCTAAATTGCATATATACACAATACTGTGTCTTAACAGTATTTTAATTCAAATTATCATAAAAATCATATTTTTAAAACTACCCACCTTGGTGCTCCTTGAATAGTAAAAGCTTTATCTGCATGCTGCTCTCCTAATTTGGTCATAACCTCAAAGAGTTTGTGACACAGCTGCCAATAAAAAAAGGAAAGAAAACCATCAATTAACATTCATGAAACCATATGCTGAGAATGAGATGTGTCACTTTGGTGAGAGGATTTTAGAAAGTTCTTCAAGCTCTTATGGTTCTCTATGTTCCTGTCAGTCAGGGAGATTTCCCTTACTTCTCCACTACTATACAGAGGTCAGAGACAGCATTTAACATTTTTTACTGTCAGAACTGTCATTTCTTATTGCTGTCTGTGTCTTCTATGCATTATGTCACCTACAACTGCAGCTCCTCTGTTCCTATTCCTCTTTGAACAGGGATCCCCAAGGGTCTGTCCTCAGAACCCCTTCTGTTCTCTATCTACACCTTCTTCCTTTGTCACTTGATAACCTCCATTGGCTTCCATTACCATTTCTATGCTGATGACACCAAATCTATCTCTCTACCTCTCACCTCACCCCTTCACTGTCCCCATTCATCACTGCTTTATTACCTGACATATCAGTATGGATGTTACACCACTTCCTAAAATTAAAATTTTCTAAAAGCGAGCCAATTATATTTCCTCTTCCCCTGTGTCCCCTCCCCTAACTTTTACATCAAGATCAGTATCACAATTATCAGTCAAGCCCCAAATCCAAACCAAATCTTACCACCTGCACCTCCGTAACATTTCCATCATTCGCCCCTCCCCAACACCTTATTCACTCTCTCATTATCTCCTACTTTGAATATTGCAAGTTCATTATTGTTGGCCCAGCTCTGCAAAGCCGATCCTCTATTCAGTATATGATGAATGTTGCTACCACCCTCATCCACCTTACCAGCTGCTCAGAGTCCGCCACCCCTCTCTGCCAATGCCTCCACTGGCTTTCAATTGCCCAATAAATTAAATACAAAATCCTAACAACAACATACAAAGTCCTCCACAACTCTGGTCCAAACTACATTACCAACCTCGTTTTAAAATATAACACAAAGCATCCTCTTCACTCCAACCAAGGCTGTGCTCTCTGGCTCCCTCATCACTGCCTCCAGAGCATCCCCCATACTTTGAGAATATCTACCTTAATTTGTTCGGCTATCTCCTACTCTGCCTTTAGATGATCTCTGAAAAATCATCTTTTCAGGGACGTCCATACCACCTATACCTAACAACTGAAGCTTTACTTTCTCCATTAACTCATCCCAACATTGTTATTACTTTTTACATCACTTCCCCCTCCCTTTTAGAGTGTAAGCTCTAATGAGCAGGGCCCTCCTAAACCCCTTTTCTGGAATTGTATTATAACTGTACTGTCTTACTTTGTATTTTAAAGTGCTGCACAAACTGTAAAGATTTACCTTCACAGCTGTAACAAGATCAGGTGCCCTCAAAGTAAAATTTCCCCTAAACTGTTCCGGTGTCAAGTTGAAAATTTGGATTTTCCTCAAATGTTTTAGGTTATGATGACACATACATAGGGTGAATCTCCCCAATGGGGGCACACACAGCAATAAATGCCAGATGACAGTTCAAATCCTTCCGCACTCTATCCAAAACAAAAAAAAATGTTTTGGGAGATGCACTTCATTCATTCCTAATTAGGATTTATGTGGCTTGTACTACAACAAAAATGTATGAATGCATAAATGTTTCTACCTACTATACTATAGTAATGGTATAGTATTGCATCCCTGTTTATAAGTTAAGTTTGAGCAAGACAAAAAAGCAAAAACTTGGGCTATCACGCTTTGGTATGGCTTCTGGCTAAAGAGGATTGCTGGTTTGAACCTCCACCCCATACCCCCACACACCATTGCTTGAGACCTTCTTTATAACTCTACAAAAAAAATGTGTAGTTTCAGCAGTCCTGTTGATTTAAGATGGATGCCTTTTCTTATTATTCAGTTTGTTTTCTTTTATGACCTGGTACCATCATAATTCACTGCAAAAGAAGAGTTGCTGACATTTTTTTTTTCTAGAAAGCTCTGCTGAGGAAAGCAATAAAAATAATGCAGCATTTATTTTTCTTCCACATGCACTGTTTAAATATGGCACAGCTGGGAGACTTGAATTAAGTTGAGCAATAAATATGCAGCATTTCAGCTCACTATAATGCATGTGTTCAAATAAGGAACAGACTTTAAAGCAATGCCAAAGTGAAATAAAAAAGCTAGTAACACAAGCAGTTATTTTAAAATGAAGCAAATTGTTTCCAGAGAGAAATAGTTTTCTCATTATTTCCTTTAAATTTTCAGAACATACAGGAGATGGTAAACTTGTCAGTTTACAAATAAATCCGGCAATCCTTCAATGACTTTCATGCTTGTAGACAGAGTTACAAGGCAGAAGAAATTCAATTGTTTTCAAGCTAAACACTATAAATCTAGAGAGATGATTTTGTGATAAAGGAACATAAAGTTGCCAATAATTCCACAACCCTTATGAGTAAATAATAATTACAGCTGCAAAAACATTGTTTAGAAACAGTTCATTTTTCTAAGGTGCCGATGCATATTCCTGTAATTGAGCATTTCCAGTTGTTAAGCACTGTATGGCTAAGGAACAAGTCCTGAATCTTGTCAATTTGTAGTTTAACTTATTTACATACCATCTTTTATTATGTAATTTACTTTTTATCTGTTTAACATCTTTTTATATATTTTGAATCTTGCCATATTAGCTGTTATGTGTTCAGTGTTCCAAAAGCTTGTATTTTTTATTGGCCATGACAATGATGTATTTTGAACAGATGCATTAAATATTTAAACATTGATACAAAATATAACTCACCCCTGTGATTTCCTTGTGAAACTTTGACTCCAGTCCAGATATGTTTTGGAAAGTGTTCACATAGAAACCAATTCGCCTGGTTATTAATGGGCATAAAAGAAAAAAAGGAGGTTACTGCATATTTTGTGAGTCAGTCATATTGTATATAATATTAATCATATTTAGCATAACTTATATATGTTGTGTATTTATTGTTAGGAAGAGCGCATCTTTGCAGTGGGGAGAAGGCACATCTCGACACTGTGGGGTCTACACCTGAAGCGAAGTGAGCCGAACGCTGTTCAGCTATTCACTTCAGGCTGGTACGGCTGATTTCACCGGTATATCGGCTGAAATCAGCCGTACATCAGGTGGCTTCGGGTTGGCCGAACATGCTCAGCATGTTCGGCCGACCCGAAGTGCAGAAGGAGTTCGACTCAGCCGATCCAACATCTGGATCGGCTAAGCCGAACCTCCAGCAGGCTACTCACTGCTTTTCAGGCTATTCTTATAGATGCCGCCCAACTTGTTTCTATTGGCCGGCAGGTCTGCTGCCATAAAAAAAAGAGAAAAAAAAAAATTTTCGCCATAGGAATGCATTGCTAGATTCCTATTGGCTATTTCAATTTGCAATAGCCAATAGCAAACTAGATATTGCACCCGCCCTCTGCTGCTGTTAATCACTAGTGGGGACCTGATGGAGAACTGCAGCAGTGGGCGGGTGCTATGGCTAGTTTGCTATTGGCTATTGCAAATTTAAATAGCCAATAGGAATCTAGCAAGGCATTCCTATGGTGAAATTTTTTTTTTATTCTGACGCCAGCCAACGGCTCCGTGTCACAATAAAAAAGAAAAAGCAGTGTTTCTCTCTGGTGCGGCCGGGAGCGGGAGACTCCCGGAGCACCCGGGAGAGTTAGGCTGTCTGGAGATCAGTGTCCCCGGTTAGCTGGTAACCAGGGACGCTAATCTCTCTGCAAGTGGCCGGAGCCAGCCGGCCGTAACATCACGGCTGGCTCCGCCAAGCTGTTAGAAGCTGAAGCATATGCCTTCGGCTCGACTGAGCCGCCCGGCCAACTTCGGAAACTGTACGGACTATAGTGAATAGCCTGTACAGCAGCCCTTCGGTTCTACTGAACCGAAGGGGTCCTGGGGCCAAAGCTAGCCGTAGCTGCAGCTAGATCCTTTGGCTGCTTTGTGAATAGACCCCTGTGTATTGAGGTGTGCTGTAATTCAGGTGTGTTGGGGTGTCATTTACAATAAATAGCACCACAGCACAGCAATGCACATACACAACATTGTGAAGCCAGCAGTCACCTGATTTCAGTAAACAGAAATGTGATCTACCCAGGGCCAATGGTTGCCTCAGGTGGCATCTCATTGGGTCAAGTGGGGTGGTGTGCCTGCTGCCCCCTTTCCGGCGAGAGCGCCCCAAGCTGCTAAGAGCTCTTCACTTACCTTCAGCTATTTTTTTACCAAATAGCTTTTATTGAAAATAATGCATGGTATACAGACATATCCAAGTTACACCGAAGCATTTTAATGTCACACATTTTGGTTGTAGTACATAAGGGTGGCCACTTGGCGGCCATTACAGGACCCCAAGTCAGTAATTAAAATCAATGTGTAGCTTGTAAGAGATGGTGCAAAGATAATGTAAGTCTGGTTGTGGTCTATATACCAGTGTTATAGGGTGGTATATGGTATTTAAGTGTTTAGGTGGTAGAGTGTATATTGAACGGAGACCCTGTGTAGAATTCTTGGAGTAGATAAGATGGGGATGAAGGTTAGATAAAGGGAGGGCTATGAAGGGTGACAAAAAAGAAAACATAGGGAGGGGAAGGGAGGGAAGAAAGGTATTGGGTTCTGGCTATGTCATTCCCAGAATTACTTAGCCAGGGGCCTTATGAGCATTTCTTTAGAGAATGTCTTTTCTTTTCACCAAAGGTAAAAAGTAAAATAAATGAATTACCTATATAAGAACACAGGATCAGCACCCTCCACGGGTAATTATTGCATTTTTATTATGCCTATAATATAATCTATTTAGTTAGACAATACATGATATAACCCTAGATCCAACATTCTGCATTTTTATTAAAATATGCAATTATTTACTATCTCTGCATGTTCAGAGAAGGCACAGGAAATATAACATTCTTACTATTATAAAGAGGGTGAACCTTACAGCAGCTATCATTTTTCCCTTGAAGCACAAATGTTGGAAATGTGTTTTCTAAATAGTAAATGTGGGGGCACATGTACTTTACAAATACAGTATATGCTAACATGTGAATGTTTTAATGTAGGAACCAGCAAATCCATTAACTATGCCCCAATGTCTCTGCATTTTTCACTATAGTTTTTTCTTTTTAGTGTGTTGCGGTATCAGCCTAATGAAATATGCCTCCCTGGCAGCTGGCATAGGCAAGCCACCTGTGGCAATATTATAACCTTCATTCATTACAGTCTTTGAACAAGCAACAATTTAACATGTATAATCACTTGATGACTAAGTACATATCTCAGGAAGGTTTCTTGAGTTTCTGTGTTGGCATATATAGCTTTGTTGGAAACTGGAAATAATGAAACGCTAAAATAGATGTAGCTGGCATAGAAATGACATTCAGGAGTTCGAAAATTTCACCTCTTTTCACAGTAAACAATGTAATCATGTGATCACATATTATGATATCGTACGACATATTACCTTATCTGCATACATTTATTCCAATAATATTGCCCAGTACCTGGACCATAGTGAAGGTAACTCCTCTTGTAAGTCTGTATTGAAATCTTCAAATACTTTTTGTGCCTTTTGAAACTCCTCTTCTGCCTAAAATAAATATGAATGTACAATTACACACAAAGTCAGCCAAATAAATGTTTTAATTGCACATGGTACATCCTTGGCTGATTACTCTGCAAGCCACACTTATAAAGTTAGAGCACCCACCAACACTCCATCCTGCAATTTTCACAAATAAAGATAACCCCTTTTTGCACTGGGATCCAGGGACTATTAACTTTAGACTTTTTTAATGTACTTTAAGATTGGCTTTAATGTAGATGCAAACACACTAAGGGATAACAACATACCATAACAATTCTCACTACAGTCTTATTTAAAGTATATATTAACAAAAACTTTTTTTTTTCTAAGTTTTGGGTAGAGTGGGAAATAATTAGACCATCTGGTATTAGTATTAATTCCTCTGCTTGCTTTTGAGCCCATAGTTATCCCACCTTACATAGGGATACATGAAGTGGTTCTCCTCACATCACATACAGCTTCCTTGTAAACAACAGGATGACCCACATAACAATGTCTATCCTGTCTTTAGCTCTACATTTTAAACATAATTCTGAAGTATGTATGAGATGTTCAGTTTTAAATAAATAACCTTTACTTGTATGGGTAATAGATATATATTTGTGTCTTTGAAAGCCTGTTTAACTGGTGCCTATTCTTACATTGTCACATGGCTTAGTCATGCCTCAGGCGAATCACTTCCTATTGAAATTTGTGTCATAAATCATCATGTGCCAAAACACAGCAGCTCATACCAGACTACACTGTTTAATGAAATCTCTTAAATAAAAAAAGAGCCAAAAGCAGCTATATTTGATTTATTTAAGATGTAGCCACAAGCATTGTAAAGTTATATAAAACATAATATCATTATATAAAATCAATGCTTATTATGAATTCATAAACAATGGATAATGGACTATCACTGATGACATGCAAATATTTGTATAGACATCCCCATAAGTGACTTTGATGTTAATTATAATTGTAGCAGACTATGCAACTACTACGGGACTCGAAAGCACCAGGGTCCCAGAACTGTCTGACTACATATTAATTTATGCCGGCAGAAAAAGCATTTGGAAAATGCATTTGGATAATATACTTTATACTTTTGATGACAGTTCAGCGTCCCCAGGTCAGTTGGGGATGCTGTTCTGTCATTATAACTGGGCATAGCTCCACCCAGCTTTCATTTGCAGGGTGAAAGGCCGGCCTTCAGCAGACCATTTGCCCGCTTCGACTGTCACTGAACCAAAGGGCTCCGGCAGTCGAAGAGAGCCGAAGGATCAGCCGAAGCTACAGTTCCAGGCATTGATGATACCATACACATTGATCTACTTTTACTTCATAGAAAACTGACATTCATATGGGGATAACTCAGATATAGCAGTCATCCAAAATGAGTGACTTTTTAAACAGCCATATGTGATTATATGTGTCATTACAACTTCCTGTTCGATTGAGAAAATACCATTTTATTTTGATAATGTATATGATTTAAAAAAAACAAAACAAAAAAATGACTGATACTTAAGATCTATGTGGTTATTGTGTGCTAAAGATGAACTGTGACCACATATCATTGAAATGAAATCATTGAAATTGACAGATGGCAGTCATTTTCATAGAAATAGGTTGTAGTACAATTATTAAAAGGTTGAAATTTAACTGATACCCTTTATTGAATAATTAAAATTTTGCAAAATGGAAGATTTCAAAACATATAAGGTTTATTTGTCTGGTATTGTGCGCTTCTTCAAAAAATTAGGTTAGCCAATAAAGGTTATTACTTAACCTTCAAACTTTCTTCATTGATTAATAGGTAACACAACATGACACTCTTACTGCTAAAGTTGTACTACAAATATAGTGTTTGGCAAAGTGTTAATATCTCCTTTAACCCCTTCCCACTCCCAATCTGTATCCTAACATTCCCCAGTATGGTGCCCTGTCTCGAGGATACACTAATGAATGTCCCCCCTGTGAGAGCCAGAAACCAGCACTTTGTACAACAGGAAACACAGGAACAGTCTATGCAGGCTTGTCTTGCACTTTTATTCAGCAAGACAGCAAAAAAACCTAGTTTCAATGCAGAAGGGTTTTGTTCAGCAAGTCCCTATCATAAAACAAACAAAACATCCATTAGTCTGAACCATTAACTACATTTCCTAACTAATAGGGTGCCCCTAATAAGTTCGCCAAAACAAACAGACAACTCTTGCACACTTTTAGTGTTGTGTCAGCAGTCAGCCTTTTCACCAAGCAGCAGGCCCCCACAGCAAAAAGTGCGCGCGCGAGAGAGAAAGAGCTCTAAGCATCAGCCATCTCACATACAAAAATACCAAATGAATGAGACTAATTAAGGTCTAGCTATCAGGTAAGACATGGACATAAGAATGGAGGCTTTGTCCCACCCAAAGCTCTACAACGCCTCTGGGCTCCAGGACCCATAAAAAGACTTCTCAGATTCTTAAAAAACAAAATTTTTATTTCTCCCTATTAGACACAAATATACTCACCTTGTCAGTGCTCCCTCTCCCCTCCTGCTTCCACCGCAGCCAAAGAAAACACATGAAAAAGCATGCAATGAATTCAACAGATTTGTGTACTAATTTATTAAAGAGGTAACCTCTACACTAGCAGTGCTAAAACTACAGCAATCTCCTAGAAGCAATACATTCTAACTAACGATTAAACAGTGCCCAAAATATATAAATATGATTTAAATGATAAAAATTGTCCGTTTCACAAAGTAATCCCATCCAAACGTTGTGGTTCCAAAAGACACCTCCAGAATAATGTGGAAGAATCGCCAACAAAAACACTTTTATGCTGCTGCTTTTCACAAAACATTATTACCCTAATGCCGACAAAGATTCAATGGCCAGATAATTTTTTTAATCTAGCATAGCATACTCTAATGGGAGTGTGTTTTTATGCCTTAACAGTAGACATGTGTGTTGGCTAAAAATTTGTTTTATTTTGTTCCATTTTCATTCAGATTTTTTATGATTTCATTTTTCTAAAAGTCAATTTGTTTCGGGATTCAGACGAAATCCAAATTTTCATTAGCAGTAGTATGTACAAATGTACGAATGTTCGTTATGGACCAACATTTGTTCATAACAAAAATTCGAACATACTACCACTAACACAAATCTGGAATTTTTTTTAAGTTCATGCTTAACACAGTAAAACTTCATTTGGGAAAGAAACTCAGGTGCATCTGAAATTTTAGTTATCAGAAATTTGTATTTGTTTTCATTCATTATTTCTTTGCATCCGAATGTACGAATTTCAGAAAATTTGTTCAAATAATGAATCTTTCCGAAATGAATGGCACATGTCTATTTAACAGTAAAGTTACCACACAGTCTTGGTTTGTATTATTTTTATTATGGCTACATTGACTGTGTATTTATAGTGATATGACAAACTGTGACTAAGGTTCTGAATAATCCCTAAAGGATAAGAAGGATGTAGAATGATAATAAACAAGGCCATATCTGACATTTTTAATATGAGAAGGCAAAATTTCTGGTAAGTTACATTCCCTAAGTGTAGAAGTGTCCACGTGGCTGACTGCTCCACACTAATCTGGATAGAACATTGGAATCAGAATGTGTAGATCGGAATAATGTATCAAATGGACAAATGGGCCTTTTTATTAAATGACCACTTTAATATGTATATTATATTTTCTGCACTTATTTTGTTTATTTTTTAAATAAACTGTTGTATAGGGGTAGAAGTTTATTGTACTTTGTTGTACTGTCACTGTTGTAATCACATTGCGGTTAAACATCTTTTTCTAGGTATGACTGCTTTGTTGGTCCTGGGTAGGGATGAGCAACCCAGGTAAAGTTACTTTGGCAAATCCAGCGGAAAGGCTGATAACCTTAAAGATATCACTGAACCCTATTGCAATCTATAGGAGCCATATTCTTGATATTGTTTACAGCATTTTACTGCAAAAACGTGAACTGTAAATAAATACACACACACACCACGACAAAATCCTTTATTGAAAAAAAACTGCAAACAATGCCCCCCAATATAAATCCATCATCAATCACATCATCCAGCGATGTAGAGTATATCCAGCATAAACAATGGCCTGCCACGATGACAATAGGCTACATGAAAATGTTGCACTGCCACTGCTAATTGACAGGATACCTGGTGGCTGCTTTGTTTACATTTTAGCAGCAGGGATTTAGGTGGGTGAACAAGCCGTTTGCTGGTCAAAGGCTCGAAGCTCAGCCCTAATTGTGGATAAGAATAATGCAGACTTAATTTATTTATTTGTTTATCGAACACGCTAGCCTATTCACTTCAAATACCCAATTTAGTTCAAAGAAATTTCAGAGAATATAAATTTCCCCTGAGTCTGATTGCATATTTGCAATGCAGCAAAGTTACTGTTAAAATAAGCCCTTAAATAAATAAGCTCCTATGTGTATTAATGCCTTTCATACCAATGTTTTCGAAAGCGGTACATGTTAGATGAATGAAAAAAAATGCATCACTTTCCGCTTGTTGACCTTATGTATAAATGTATAATAACACCCATTCTTTAACCGGCAAAATAGGAAGCAAGGAGCAGATAAGTACTGCCGGGGCGGGGGGCCTTGTAGAACCCTGCCAGTTTTTTCCAACAAGTGGCATGTTGCTAGGCACTTCTTCAGAAGTGTCTATTCATAGGGACACAAACTGGCAGGACTCAGCCATCTTTGGTCTTTGGTAAGTGCTCTATGCTGTAATGGCTGCCTCTAGAACTCAGAGAAAGGGGTGAGCACCTCCCTCCTGTGCCCCCAAGTGGCAGGACCTGTGATTAGTGTTGGCTTGGGGTTGTCTGGACAATGTTCCTCCTATGCTCTATGAGGATGATACCAAGCTGCTGATTGCCATCAAACAATCAGCCAATTCCTACAGCCCCAAACTGTGAATGCACAATGAGTGGCTGCAAGTACAGGGGGCACACACCATCTGCGTGAATGCCTACTACGAGTGTTGTGCTGCCTGGGGAGTGCTTTATTTGTTCATATGCCTGCACCGTGTTCTTCACTGGTGTTTGTGCTGGATCTGCATAACGCATTGTGGGATGTACATTATAAATACATGCTATTGTCACAGCAATATTATGGGCAGCTCTAATTATACTCTGACCCCTGAACTCTGCGATACTTACTCCTTCTCTTATACTCTGCATTACTTACTCCTGTCCTCTGAACTCGGCTTTACTACTGTCCCTTGTACTCTGTGTTACTTACTCCTGTCCCCTGACCTCTGCATTACTTACTACTGCTCCCTGAACTCTGCATTACTTACTACTGTCCCCTGCACTCTGTGTTGCTTACTACTGTCCCCTGCACTCTGTGTTGCTTACTACTGCCCCCTGTACTCTATATTACTTACTCCAGTCCCCTGAACTCTGCATTAATACTATCCCCTGAACTTTGCATTACTACTATCCCCTAAACTCTGCGTTACTTACTACTGTCCCCTGAACCCTGCTTTGCTACTGACCCCTAAACTCTGCATTGCTTACTACTGCCCCTGCACTCTGTGTTACTTAATATTGTCCCCTGAACTCTGTATTACTAACTACTAAGCTCTGAACTCTGCATTACTTACTACTGTCCCCTGAGTTCTGAGTTACTTACTGTCTCCTGAAATCTGCGTTACATACTACTGATCTCTGAACACTGCCTTATATACTACGACCTCTGAACTCTTTGTATTATTATATTTTATAATTTTTTTAAAACTTTCCTTACTTTTTATTAGGGCATTTCATGTGTTTGGCTTGTACCGTGTACTCCCACACTAAAACCCATTCACTGTGAAGTGACACTTTATTAGCTATGCCAACAGGTGTTCAGTGTGCAGCATTTTACTTATTTTAAATGTTTATTTTGTCTTTATATCTTAATTGCCTCTTGTTCTAAAAGTCTGTGACCAATTGTTTGAGGACATGTTAAAAACGAAGGATGTGGCTTGGTTACACTTTCAGGGCTATTTACAAAAGGTTGTAGAGTTTGGAGAAGGCAGGAGTAGGGAACAATCTAGGACAACATAGCTGAACTGGAAAGTGAGCCAAATTGGAGACTTTTTCCAAATTAGCTATTTTGACCTGGGTTGCTCACTTCTCCTGCCTTCTCCAAACTCTTCACCCGTTTGTGAATAACCCTGTTTGTGTTTTGGTAGTGTGGTTAAAAGTAGGTGTGGTCAGTATGGCGTCCTAGGATTTCATTTTGAAAACTTGGTAACATTATGTTAATGTCAAATAAAAATTGTTTACCTTTACTGTGGAGCTTTACTGACTAAATATACTTTTTTGCTTACCTTAGTAATTCTACCATCATCTCTTCTCTTGGAGTTCTGTAATGATTCCAAGTGATGTCTTGCACTGTCATAATCAACCAGTTTTCGGCTTCTTTTGGCTATTCGATTCTATAAAAAGATGACTATTTCAGTTAATTATTTTTGACAAATTGAATTCAATTTATTATTTCTATAGTAAATATAATGACAAAAAAGCCTGCACATACCAAACATATACAGCTAAACTATTACATATTTTAAAACTGCTTTGAAAAATTGAACCAGTCTTATTGGTTTACACCTAATAGAAACTAGAGTTTATTGTCACTTTTTGTTCTCACTCCGAATTGGGCCATATGTCACAATGAATCAGCAGTTCACTGTGGTGGACTGCACAGGTCTATGTGAACAGCCATGGAGAGCAGCCTGTATACAGCAATGATAGGTTGATAGATGCTGCTCCATACGGTGCTATAACCATTAAATTATTCATCATGGTGCTCGCAGTGATGACACTGATGGCGCCATGTGTCTTCAAAGTACCGATCAGAAAATCACCAGCACTTACAGGACTCAAAGCATGAATTTGTGTTCCTTTTTTTATTGTTATTGAACATATGTCACATGCGTCATTAAAGCCAACATTTTGGGTTCATTCAGGGTCTCTTCTTCAGGGCGACATAGTGACATTTGTATGTGTGCATGTTTTGCTGTATACATGTCACTATGTTGCCCTGAAGACGGGACCATGTGTGGCCCCGTAATGTTGGCTTTAATGACGCATGTGGCATATGTTCAATAACAATAAAAAAGGAACAAGAACTAATGCTTTGAATCCTGTGAGTGCTCATCATTTTCTGATCGTTACCTGGATGCAATCTGTCTGCGTCAAGGGCTGCTCATCTGTCCCTACTTGCATGTAACAATTTGGATGTGTGGTTACATACTCGTCAAAGGGAATCTTTTGGTGGCCAAATGATCTAAATCATCTGTGTTAATGATCCATAATGGTGGAAAATCCAGTCTTTCTTTTCTTCAGGTGTAAAATGAACAGCAATAAACAAAAAATATCGATTTGTATCATGCAATAATCCATGGTAATTAGCCAGCTACCAGTTTATTAAAATCAATAAAAAATAAATGTTGAGTTGCTATTGGTTACCTGATATTGGTTCTACTCTGTAACAGTTTAATGAAGAGTATCTGAACCTATTGGTATATGTGAGGCCTACCCCAGGTCCCATCTCTACAACTAAGCCCAGATTGGGTGAAACGTGTCAGTGTGGGCAGACCTGAGGTGGGGCTATTGCTGCTGTGTGATCTTTACTAACTACAATACAATATCAGAAAGTGAGATACAGAGATACTTTTCTTTCATTCAGATAACAGTTACTGCTGGAGTGTGGACGTGCTCCAGCCGACGGGCACCAGTGTATGTTTTTCCCCCTGCAGCCGTGGAGGAACTGTGTATCTTTCTACTGAGCTCTCAACCACTGGGGATTACTGCAAAGCAGGAAACAGAGCAAAGTATGTGATGAGCAAATATGGAAAATATAGCTGCCTAATATATAATTAAAAACCATACATAAAAATAAAGTTAATAATAAACATCAACATAGTGATATCATTATTTACATCATAGAATATGCATTCCCTTTAAGCTTCCATTATATAAATCATTGAATGTATTTTTTTTTTCTTTTATAGAGAAAACAATGGCTTTTGTATTTTTTAGCAGCTAGTATAAGTACCAGAGGTTGACTTTATCTCAACGTTATGCAATCCATTATACAGCAGTGGAAAGGGCAGGACTGAGAGCCAATCTCATGCAAATGTGCTCACAAGGAACATGCTTAGAGGTGCAGAGAGTTGACTGAGCAAAGGGAGGACATCATCAGCCTTACTGTCCAGTCAACAAGCTGGGGAAGGGTGGTGTCAGCAGTATATTGCTTAATTGCAGGAGAGATAGTAGTTACATCAGCACAACTATGCTGTGTGGCAAAGGTGTGAAAATCTCAGCTCTGTAATCATTAATACATCAGCTCTGTGTAAATCTCAGCTCTGTAATCATGAATAATTCATTGAAGGAGGATTACCACTCATCATCATAGTTAGAGCTGACTTGTGACAAAGAAGCTATCACAGAATGGCTCTATTGATCGTCGGGAAGTGATCAGAAATATGCATCCGATCTGCTCACTTCCCGATCATCTCCCTGCAGTGAGCGGTGACTGTCAGTCACCGCTCTCCGCATTGATTCCACCCCTCTGATCCTCCAGCACTGAGTGGAGGAACAAATGGGGGAGGGGGCTGGCACAGCTGGCTCTGCCTCTAGCTAGGCAAAGCCAGCTGCCACTCACACAGCTGGGTGGATCACGACAGTGTTGTTGGGATCCGTCTCGGCTGTGGTGCTCTCAGTATATTGTGGGAAATAGCTCGCTATATACTGAGCTTTGGGTCGCGGGAGGACGTTAGTATATGTCCTCCCGTGACCCTAAAGAGAACTATGGGGAAAAGCACTTGCTCCACAGTTCTCTTTTAAATCTATTTTCTTGCAGCTATTGTAAGTACCGGAATTTGAGTGTATCAGCCTCTTGCAATCTATTACACAGCATTATTCAGACTGGGGATAGGAGGGACAGGACTGAAAGCCAACCCAATGTGCTATATGCAAATGTGCCAGCAAGGAAATGCTGATAAGAGCAGAGATCAACCAGAGAGATTACCTCATCAGTCTGGTGTTGCTTCTCCACTGTCTAATTACCTGGGGACAGGGTCATGTCAATGGTATATTACTTAATTGTAATAGAGAACGTAGTGCTATGTGCCCAACTGTGCTGTGGAGTTTGGAGTTTAGCTTCAAGTAAATCCCACAATCACTGAGTATTTAATCACAGCAGCAGCTAACTGCCAGTACTGTTTTGGCCTCTGAGCCTCATCATCATCGGGCTGGTGTTTCTGAAAAATGAATCTTCTGGAAAGGCAGGTTTGGTTTTTTCAGGAACTCCTGCTCTTTGCAGAATTAAAGCCAAAACTACAGTGTATCTATTTGCTAACTTAAAAAAGAAAAAATGTCTAGAATAAAAATATTATCAAACATTTGAAGTGAATAAACAGATGGTATCCCTATCTGTCCCCAAAAAATGGTATAAAATTCATTTCAGTACAGCGTTGCATGACGGAATAAACGTCAGTCAAAGGACTGCAGCGCTGAACACTGAAAAATGGCCTGGCCAGGAAGGGGGTCTAAACACCTGGTCTTGAAGTGGTTAAAGAACAGAAAAGGGAGCTGCGAAATTCACTGTTACTATTTAAATGCAGACTTCCACTGCTCAGTAACCAGCAATTCTGCTGACTTTTTCTAAAGTAATCCACACTTATAGATTAGAATTAGGCCAAAATGTAAAAGGAGATTCAAAATCACTCAGCAATGTAAAAATAAGTCCTTAAATGTTTCAACAGTACACTGAAATCAGTCTGGAGCAAATAAGGTGACTGCCAAGGTTAACCTCAGGGTATTGAGCAATTAAAAAATTCCTGCCTAGCTTAGGTTTTATTCAACATGGGAGTATACAGAAAGAATGTTGTGTTATATTGTTCTATTACTTGAGACAATGGGGCATATTTATAAAGCAGTAAATGTAAATAAAATGGCAAGTGGGTGCCACAGTTAGTCCAACTGTAAATACATGTACATCCTCCCATCTACACTTGTATGCATTCACAGCACATGCACAAGCTGCTGTTGCCACTGTCTTTAGACAGTGGAGAGCGTTAGCTACAGGCACAGATCTGATCAGAGCAGCTCTGTGTTCTGAAATTGGTGTGATCTGTCAGCTTATTGAGCACATGATAATGTGCACATTATTAAGACCTCCCCTTTCTCTTACAACAGAGGAAGGGGAGAGAATTATTATTATTATTACATAGTATTTATATAGCGCCAACAGTTTGCGCAGCGCTTTACAATGTAAGGAAGACATAGTTACAATACAATTCAAGACAAGATGGTAAGGAGGGCCCTGCCCCTGAGGGCTTACAATCTAAAAGAGGAGGAGGAAATGATACATGAGGTAGCTGTGGGAATGAATTATGTGAGAGTGTGAAGGTTCAGTGGTTAGGTTGAGGTGGGATAGGCTTCCCTGAAGAGATGAGTCTTTAGGGAATGCCTAAAGGCAGTCAAGGTGGGAGATAGACGGACAGGTTGGGGTAAAGAGTTCCAGAGGATGGGAGAGACTCTAGAGAAGTCCTGGAATAATAAGAATAATAAGAATAAGAGCTAATGAATTATAGTTCCTGAGAAAAACAAGCGGCGGCAGCGAAAATAATAAAGGTTGTGGATCATGTTTAACCCTTTCACCTTCTCATCCTCTCTTGCATATGTCAGCTACATTCTGTCTCTGATGTGACTTGTATATTAACCCCTTCGCCTTCTTTATCCTACACATCTGTATCTTCATCTCCAGCCTCCCACTGTATGTAATCTGTATATTAACACCCTCCACCCACTCCTGTCTCTGTGTATGACCTGTACATTTATTGTATCCAGTGCATTACCAAGTTTCTTGTGGTAACATTTAACATCCTCACCATAAGCACGTTTCTTCATTTCCCCCAAAAATTATGTCTGGTCTCTTTTTTTTCCTTTATGTAGTAGAAAGTAAAATTACCTCCAAAAGAAAGCTCTCATATGTCTCAAAAAATTATAGAAAATGCAGACATCCCAACCTGCAAAACCTTATTTCAGGGAGGTACCTTCTCTGTGTTTTTTTTATTTTTGACAGCGGCCGTCGGCCACCGTCAGAATAAAAAAACCCTAAATAGCAGGGGAATGAATAGCTAGGCTGCTATTGGTTATTTCAAATTGCAATAGCCAATAGCAGGCTCGCTCTTGTACCCACCCACTGCTGCTGTCAATCAGCAGAGGAGCACCTCAGGTCCACCTCTGCTGATTGACAGCAGCAGCATATAATGTTAATAATCACAAATGAAAAACAAATAAAATAAAAACATTATTTAATTAATAACAACATTGCAGGCACGAACGTTTTTTTTCTCTTACAACTTAAACTTTATTCATAGTCAGCAGAAGCCGAACTAGTGAGCGCAGCAGACCTGGAAAGGTTTCAGTCCTTTCCGGGATAAAATGTCTCTCTTGCGGTCATCCGGGAGCCGCTATCTAATAGCGGGAGACTCCCGGAACGTCCGGGAGACTTGGGATGTCTGAAAATTTATTTGAGTACAGTGTTGCATGACCGAGAAGTTCTCAGTCAAACTATAAAATGGCCTGGACATGGAGAGGATGTAACATGTGGGTCCTGAATATGGTTAATATAGAGTGAATGATTCACCACCAGGGAATCGTTGGTTAAAGTCACATTTACTGCTTTATAGGTTGCCCTGAAACTTGGCAAACACATATTATTCTTATAAATCAGCAAACTTTTTTTGGTGACAGGTCCTGAAGGGTAATTTCCTTCTTTTTTTTTAAGGGGGACACCTGTTTCTGCACATATTTAAAAGATCCTGTTTAATGTACAGAACCTAATGGGTAGTCCTCTCTTCAGAGCTGTTTGGTTACTGTACTTAATAATATTACTTACAATGTGATGTAGCACACTAATTACCATATCCTTCCACACAAAAGAGAATATAGAGCTGATTCATCAAGACATTCAAAGGTTAAAGTGTAGCTATTTTTAACACCCATTTAAGCTAGAGCATAATTTAGTGAATCAGACAATAGTACTAAATACTAAGCTGGTCATTTTACACTGGGCATCTCTGATAAGTGTACATTGTTGTTTTAAATATGATGGTGATTTGTATTACTCATACTCATGCACTGTTATTATTTTAACTACAACCTTGCATGACATATTTTCTTTGTTTAATAATATAACGTACCACAGATGTTATATTCTTTGCCAAAGTGACGGGGTAAGACATTAAAGGAGAACTATGAGGTGAATGATTTTCATTAATTCTCATAGTACGAGCCGACGTGTGACACTGAAACCGTGACACGTCAGCTCAATAGATCGGTAAGTGAGCGAACACATACCGTCACTCGCTCACATCTCGATCATGTCCCTGCAGAGAGCCGTGACTGTCACTCACGGCTCCCTGCAGGGATTCCCCCCCTCCCCGATCCTCCAGTGCTGACTGGTGGAACGGACGGGGGAGGGGGCAGGCACAGCTGGCTCTGCCTCTAGATATGCAGAGCCAGCTGTCAATCATGCAGCTGGGTGGATCTCGACAGTAATGTCAGGATCCGTCCCGGCTGCGGAAGTCTCAGTATACTGCGAGCTGTAGCACACGGTATACTGAGCTTTGGGTCACGGGAGGATGCTAGTTTGTGTCCTCCTGTGACCCTTAGGAGAACTAAGGGGAAAAACACTTACCTCATAGTTCTCCTTTAAAGTCGAGGGGATATTTTAATGTTTATTAGCATAATGAACCACAGATGGTATATTCTTGATCCAGCTGAACAATATAACTTATTACAGCCTTTCTCAGCCAAGATGCTGTGGCACCATGGGGTGCCTTCTGCCATTCTCAGTAATGCCATGAAATTTTCACTCAGCATCATGCCTTTTCAATTTTGTAGGTAGGCTTCTGATGTGGATGGGGAACTCTGATGTAATGGATGGACTCTGAAAAGAGGGATCTCATGTAAAGGGGGGGGGGCCTGCTGTGAAAGGGGCTTCTAATGTGAAGAGACCAAAAGCCACTCGCACTGCAATGCAAATCGAAGTCAATCTTCTTTATTGACCATGGAGATGGTTCTGAAACGTGGCTTTTTGTTAAATGTGACATCACCATGGTCAATAAAAGCGATTGACTTCGATTTGCATTGGAGTGCGAGTGACTTTTGGTCTATTACGTTTGGTATGCACAGGCATCCGTGGTCACTTCCAGAACCCCCCAACCTTCCTACATTGGCTCGATTAAACCAGTCAGGAGTGTGATGGGATCTACTATGCTTTATCTAATGTGAAGAGGGCACCTGATGTGGAGGGGGGGGATTCTGAGGTGAAGAGAGCTCTTGATGAGAAAGGGGAGAGGCTTCTGATGTGAAGGAGGGCTCCTAGGGTGGAAGGCAGGATTCTGACGTGAAAGGGTAGAGGGTTTTAATGTGAAAGGGGCTGCTGATTTGAATGGGGGGACTCTAGGGCAAAGAAGGAACCCCATTTCTGTGTTTTTGCATGGGGTCCCTCCTTAAAATCCATACCAGACCCCTACCTGGGATAAGAGTGCCATGACTGAAAAAAGGTTCAGGTTGAGGCTGCCTCAATGGGATGGGATGGGATCGGTTTCCTAAGTTTATTGATATTGAAAGGGTGATTCATTTCAGTTGCTTGTTTCTGGGTTATACATAGTTAATGCCTGAGCAAGCAAAATTGTGTTTTTTAGTATATTCTACAGAAACCAGTTTGAGATGTCTTTGCTTGTTTACTTTGCAAATCCCCCCAAGGTTGTCTCATGATCCTTACTATCATGATTAGTTTTGTATACGTGCATGAATTTTATTGATCTGTTTTAACAATAAACCTTTGAATATAGAGTGAATACACAATTTGGTGTGACTCTTTATTACCAAGTACTTGTCTGTAGCTGGCAGCACGATTGAATCCCGGGAAATCTTAACAAGCTAAGTCCTACCAGGAGGCGTGGGCTCGAGGCCCACTACTAAGGGTTCGAGTCCCTTCAGAGTCACTTTCCTGAGGGACCCAAACAACTTGGTGTCAGCAGTAGGATCTCCACAGCTGGATGAGTAGCTGTTTTATTCTACTTTTTGCTCTCACCTTGCTCTGGAGATACATTGAGCTATATATGTTGGAGTAGTGTCAGCTATAATAGATGCTTTGGAAGCATCTGGGAAATACAGAGCGGCTGCTGCGAAAGCACAGAGGAAACTTGTTTTGTTAGGATAGTTAATTAGTTATATTGTACATCGTGCTGCTAGTCTTCAATTCTTGTTCCATGAGCTTTGCTTCGCTTGTCTGTTAGTTGTTATCTAATCTGCCTGTTCAATGTTGGTGTTTAATGTTTGTTGATTTAAAGTTTTTGAAAGCGCGTTGTGGAAGTTCACAAGACACCCTCAGACCCCGGCTAGGATCAAGCTGTTGACCCAGGTCCTCTGAAATGCAAGTGGAGAACTTCTGTTTATTGATATACCCTTCCAGATTCTTTACTAACCTTCTTATTTATGAAAGTTATGGGCAACAAGTTTGGTAAGATACAGGTGAAGTACTGTTAATTGTTTCACACATAAAAAAGATTGGCTACCTTTTTATACAACAAACAATCTGTTGAAAACAACTGGGCAAAGCTCTGAGCCAGGAGTGAACACGGAAACGGCACAGCTGAATGAACCCACCCGATATGGAATCTGGGAGACAGGCGAAAGGCGCCTGGTAGGCAACCTTTTTGCTTACTGTACTCTGTGTCATGAGGTTTCATGAGTGTCTAGCTGCAATATAACCCAGCTTCACAAAGCAGACCTTTGTTGTATAAATCCTGCACTGTTAATTGTTTCTTCTTTGAAGTTGTTGTATCAAGTGAAACTAAGTTATCTTAATGAACTGTGGCTGCCTTGGGCAGACATTTGTGTGACTCTGTGATTACATTCTGGTGAGCAGTTCAGGGTCATCCTGAACGACAGCGAGGATTGTAATTACTGTGTGTGTGGTCAAGTCTGTGGCATACCAGTACCATACCAGTGGCACAATAAGTCCCAGCAATGCCACAGGTGTTACTCTTTAGCTCTCAGGTGTTACATAGTTACATAGTTACATAGTATTTGAGGTTGAATAAAGACATAAGTCCATCAAGTCCAACCTATTGTGTGTGTGTGTGTGTATAGGTCCATGAGTGTTTTCATTCTTAAGAGTACCTGTACCCTTATACATTACGGTCCCTCAAGAAGTCGTCCAAAAGCTTCTTGAATGATTCCAGACTAATCCCGGAAATTACCGCTTGAGGCAGCGAGTTCCAGACCCTAACCGCGCGAACTGAGAAGAACCCCCTCCGCCCCTTGTGTTTGAATTTATTTTCTACCAGTTTTAGGTGGTGGCCTCTAGTCTTTGTTATGGAATTAATCTTAAAGAGTTTTTTGCTAATGTTGCTATGACTATTGAACAATTTGTACATGAAAATCATGCCCCCCCTTAATCTCCTTACTTCCAATGTAAACATGTTTAAATTTAGTAGCCTTGTCTCATAGCTCTGGTCCTCCATCCCCTTGATGAGTTTGGCCGCCCTCCGCTGGACTTTCTCCAGTTCAAGGACATCCTTTCTTTCAAAACTGCACCACATACTCCAGGTGGGGCCGAACCATTGTTGTGTAAAGTGCCAAAATTATAGACCTATCCCTGGAAAACATTCCCTTCTTGATGCAGGGCAGGATTCTGCTAGCTTTGCTTACAGCAACCTGGCACTGTAATTTATTATTCAGTTTGTGGTCTACAATGACCCCCAAATCTTTCTCCATTTCCGTCTTCCCTAGCGGCATACCCATAATTGTATAACCCCTTTGCCTAGTTTTGCTCCCAACGTGCATAACTTTGCATTTATCGACATTAAACCTCATCTGCCACATAGTTGCCCACTCCCCTGTTTTATCCAGGTCCTCCTGCAATGTTACACTATCTTGGTCTGTTTCTATTACCCTCCCAATTTTGGTATCGTCAGCAAACACTGAGATATCGCTGTGCACTCCGTCGTACTTCGTAGGTATTGCAAGTTGATTTAAAAGGTCTGAGCAGGGCGAGTATGGGTTAATTAGAAAATAATGTAGTAGTGAGCTATCCACTCCCAGAAAAGGAGGGGGTCTGTCCTTAGCCCGTGGGAGGTTGTGCACAGCCTTTGGATGGATGGATGGATCAGAGTAAGTGAGAGATTAGACAGACACTGAACGTGAGGAGGTACATATAGGGTACTGTATTTTTAGGACACAGATAGGCAGCCCACATCTGATTGTTTAGAACACACCGGTACAGACAAAACTGTTTTAGAGCAGAGGAATTTCCCCAGAACTCCTGACAGAAGATAATTTTTGGCTCAATGGGTCTTTCAAGAGATTGCATCACTTTTAAGGAAAAGCAAGCACTGAATACAGTACGGCAATACCAAATGAATTATGGGCTCTTGATAGATCTGATGCTATAGTTCTAGACATGACTCCAATCTTTTAGCTCCTTTGTTTAAGCTATTACTAGAAATGATTTTGCTGCCTTGATGGAGCTATCCCCCTCAATAGAGGAAACTAATAGTTTATACACTGGCACAGGCACCCACTCCCGGGTTTCCCAGTTATTACCTTCCCTTATTTTAAAAAAAGGAAAAACAAATTATTATTTTTTTAAACTGGAACACCTGTGACATGGAAGGGGGAACATCAATGAGGCAGCAAAATAACCTGCTGCTGAAAAAAAAAAAAGTAAAAATAATAAAATATAATTTTTTTTAAAATGGGAACACCGGTGACGCAGGAGAAACACAAGTGACGCTACTGACACACACACAAAAAAAGACAGTAAATATATAGCACAGAAAATAATACTATATACAGTACAGAGCCCTGTGCCATGATTTGGCAAAGTCTTGCACCTGACCTGTGGTCAGGTGCATTGCTTTACCCAATCAGGGCTCTCCAATACACTCCAATGAATGCCCTGACAGTTTGTGTGTTCGATGAACACACGAACTAGCGAAGTTCGAGTTGAACTGTGGTTTGACTCGAACATCGAGCCCATGACTAATCTTTAATACCCTAGTCAAGTTCTTACTGCTCTCTGTCAGTGTTTATAAACATGGATTTGACTTTCACTTTAAACAGTCATCATCCTGCTATGTTACTGAAATAAGGTAGACTTCATTTTATCTACCTATACTTTGACACTGATGTAAATGCTGCTCCTGGACTAGCAGTCACATAGGTTAGGAGGCCTCAAAGTCCAGCACTGATTAGTAAATCGATTCACAAATCAACAAAATGTTATGATTTACTTAATGTTATGATTTACTTAAATATATTCCCACATCACATAATCACATAATTCATGAATCATGATTGTTTGTTTTTTTGACTGACATGATTCTAAACAAATCAAATCAGCGTGCAAATGCTCAGGAAAATCATTGCTTGGCCAGGTTTAATCAACACCAGTGTCCTACTTCTATCCTATCACCAGACTGCACTATATTTATGTACAACATCAAAATGTCACATTGACAGGAGTTTATAGCACCATGCTTCTGCTGGTGTAAGATAACAGTTATACACAAGCATGCAGAAAAATTGAGAAGGCATTTTGCTGTTGATTAAATATTGTATGCCACAGTCTGGCTGTTATTTAACCTATAGCTCTGTGCAGACTTCTGGGAGAGGCAGAAAGAACTGAAAGAAGAGAAATTTACAGAAAGTTACATTTATATCTATAATTGTTACCGACTCTAGTTTTCCTTTAGAGTAACAGTTCATCTATAAGATCAAATAACCTTGTACATCCATGTCTGTCAGCTTAGAGATTTCTTCTGAAAATGTATTTCTAGAGATTCAGTGTGTCACCATTTGAAATAATTATCTACAGACATAGAGCACTTTACCAAGTTCCTAACTCAGTACATCTTACAGCTATGAAAGCTTCACATATGACGAAATCAATTTAAAGTGTATGTAATCCAATTAAAAACATTTACATTTTGCATTCCTCTTCCCTTCCTTATGTATAATGAATACCTGGTAACCCTGCCTGTCCCATTTACATTGCAGGGCTTTCGGTTCTCCAACCACAGATGCATATCCTTGGTAGCATAGTTAGTTTGCTGTGCCCTGTGCCTTTAAGGAGGTTGGGCTGCCTCCTGGCGAACCTGCACCCAATTTTATCTTTTGCTACATGTGCTCCAAGATGGATACTCTCATGGGTTGGAGTTGGGACCGCACTACGCGGAGGGGCCTTGACGAGGCAGTGCGGTTTTCACATATTCTGCAGAAGACGTGTATCTAAAACCTCTGTTTTTAACCTTAGCAGTTAGACAGGATTTTGTGCATGCTGGCTGGTGAGTGTGCTGGGAACATTTTTGCTGTTGTACTGATTTTGGTCTGCATCACTGGAAAACGTGACTGTTGCTGAATTTACATCAGAGAGAGATTGTTTATTTTTTTATTAAATTTTCCCAATAAAGGACTTTTTTATGGTGTGGATGTTTATATTTAATTTTCCCTTTTTGTATGTGATTGAGTAACAAGCAGTACTATACTATGCTAGGGGGTGGGTGGATATCTTGGAGCCTCCTTTGATTCTAAAGAGGGCTTCCAAATTCCAATATGTCACCCTTGCAGACTACCACATCACCTGTGAGGGACAGAATGTGGGGATGAGGGCCTTGTCAATTCAACATCTGAGAACAAGGTTGCACACATGCTCGCTTTCCCCTCTTTCCTGACCTTGCATAAAGTCTGGAAAAGACTGGTAAGGGGGTTTATGGGGGCCACCATACTGTTTTTTGACTGCTTGTTTTATTTCCTTAACAGGCCAGTACAATTAAAAAAACAAATGACATGCAATACCTAAAAAAAGTTAATAAAAGATCCTTATCCAGGCATGCATTAAGGAAAGGCTGAAAGGCTGGCAGCAAGCGTGCACCTCCACTAAATCAGAACACATGCCTCAAATATTGGAAGTCACTTTGCAACGGGTTGGGGGTGGTTAGCAAGGCCTTCCCCTGCAAGGCATCTCATCCGCATATCCTGTCACCAAAAGGGAACATGGGGTATGCATGGGGTCTTATGAGAATCTGAAAGCCTCTATTACAAAATGAGAGCTCCTAGATATCACCCAGATGAATAGGTATGGGGTACATTATACCTTGTGTCCCTTATTCACAAACAAAGATACAATGTTCCCCAATGTAATCCAATGTCAATTATGTCATCCAGCAATGTTGATCCATATCAATCACAATGATCTGCCGGCACAACAACCCGTCACACCTGGCGATGTTCAGCCACTGCTATTTCCATTGCAAATGACAGTCCCCCAGCCAGCTGTTGTATGTCACCAAACCAGACAGGGAAGCTGGCTGAGGTCATTGACCAAATATGGTTATGGCCATATTAGGTCAATTATGTCACCCAGAATCCCCTGCACAGTCTTTACAAGAAGGGGAATTGTCATTGTGCCAGTTTATTTATTTACTAGTATAAGGTGGAGGTTCAGGCAGGCAAACTTGCCAGTTTGTTTCCTGAATTGTGTGTGAAGACTAAATGAACCTGCCAGGATTGTTCAAATGAAGGGTTAGGACTTATTAACCAGTAAATTGTATTTTCTTTTAGGTTTTGTTCAAATTAGCAGTGCTTAATGACTTCATTCACAACACCACTCGTGTTGAACACTGTATGCACTGTTTCCAAAACCTCTTGTTGAAATCCACCATAGGCATGGTGGGCCCTGTTGTGGAGGCAACTGGAGGAACACTTGTAAAATACCATAGTTTCTGGATTCCAGCCTGCATATAGCAACCGTATGAACAAGACTTTAGTCCTTGTTTTTTTGTGAATAACCTATATAACATACCTTTGGTACAGTTTGATGTAATAGGTGAAGAGAAGTTCAAAAGAAATGAGAATCAGGTGGCCTTTGTTGACCTCCTGCAAAAAACATCCAGTTGCCTGGCAATCATTCTGATCCTCGCCTTCAGTACTTCCTGAGTTACTGATCCAGAACTAGTGTGGAGATCAGAAGTCCTGCCGATTATGTCAGAGAAAGCCCCATTGATAGAATACTAGGTGGAGACCCAGGTATTTTTTTTACTTGCATGCATTTGGAACAAATGTTGTGCAGTGCAACTGCAGTTACCCATGGAAACCTCAATTTATCATTCATCTCACCTAGGGGGTTATTGCAATTGCATTTCATCTCTGCACTTCATACTTAATGAATAAACCTTATGGTTTTTATACTAGTTGTTATTAGCCCATGATGCTACTAAAAAATGCTCCTGAAATAAAACTTTTACTTCTGATTACATTCACATACTAGAAACCAACAGTCCTCAGCTGATCATATGTTTTCAAAAACATTTCATCATATCATATATGTAACATACCTTTATTTCAGGAAACTGTCCTAGATATGTATCAAGTGTTAACAAGGCCCCATCCACTAATTTTTGGTGAAAATCTTCCCAAAGTACATCGCATTTCTGTAGAAAGTACATATTTAAAATGAACAAGTAGAATATAAAAACAGAAAAAAAGAATGAATGGAAATGAGCAATTTCAGCAAACAGGTTTATACTTATATTGTTATCAGTAGTTCCATGGAGTACTTTTTTGTAGGAAAGAAACAAAGATGCAGAAGTGCAGTAAAGTATAGCGAAGTAAAGTTAAAAGATAAAACAGGACATTGTTGCATTTCCACACAGTAAAAATTCCTGCTTTGGACGAGCAATATCATTTTAATTTGGGTAGAGTCAATAAATAAACATCTTTCACCCTACTTACTGACCCTGTAACAGTAGGATAAGAAATAGAGGAAAGATTGTCACTGGGATATGAAGACAGAGAGGGGAATTTATTAAAACTGGAGCAGGCAAAATCTGGAGTAGCTGTGCATGACAACCAATCAGCTTCTCTCTTTCATTTTCAAATCTTAACTGAACAACCTGAAGAGAGAAGCTGATTGTTGGCCATGCACAGCTGCTCCAGATTTTGTCTGCAGCAGTTTTTTAGCTGGCTGACTCTTGTAAAACTTTGGATGTTAATCAACCTGAAATATCTAGCAAATACATATAAAGTATATGTATGAATAGAAGAAAGAAAGAAAGAGAGAGAGGTAGAAAGAAAGGGAGGTAGAAAGAAAAGGGGAAACAAGTAGCAGTGACAAAAACAGGGAGAAAGTGAGATTTTTTAAAATTAAGGCCATTAGGAAGCACTTACCTCTCCCACCAATTTCACATCTTCTCTTCCATACCATTCAGGCTCATAGACTTCATGAAGAGATTCTGTGAGTTTAAGAGATGCCTCTTGCATTCCTAAATAAATATATAAATACATAAATAAAAAGGGTTCACAAATAAATACATACATACATACATACATACATACAAACATAAATATACTGTTTATAAAAATATTCCCTGAGATTCTAAGAAGCATACAACATGTTCAAGGCCTGTTTTAGATGTGGTGTGATTACTTTACTTGGCAAATGACTTGTTCATTCAAGTTTTTACTTTCCCTAGATCTGATGGAAGCACTGCTTAAAATGTCCAAATACAGTGTACCTATCCTTTTCAAAAGACCATACCCAGAAAGAGCAGAAAGTCAGAAATTCTTCTTCTTAAAAAAATCACATCTATTTTTAAATCTTTGTGACGTCACATAATTTGTAGCAAAGATAAGAGATACCAGTGTGAGCAGATATCCCCAAGCATTAAACTTCCTGTGTACATCTTACATATACAAATCATATTTGGACACTCTGTAGAGAATGACATATCAGTAAAAGGTTCCAGAAACTGTAAACAATGGCCAGATAGATTTATAATGGAAGAAAGTAGGCAACAAAATTCTGGGATCCAATAGGAAAGTTAGGAGGGAACAAAAGCCTTGTTTTACCCTTATCTGTTTTTTAATTCTCATTCTCCTTATGCACTTCTCCTATCATGACCATCAGTCATCAGAATAATCACTATGCTTACTACTACCAGATGCTGAATGAGATGCCTCAACTAAAGCTTAAATCACCCAAAGGATAAGAAGAAAAAAGTAAAAATTAGGCAGCGTGAAGGACAGTGATATTCAAGGTAAGTATTTTTTACTTTTGTTAGTAAAACCTCTCTATAACATTGGCTACATCTTCCCTATAATGCAGCAGTTCTGCATGTGGTTTTTGGGGTGTAAATTAATGATTTGCTTGGCACCACCAACAGTCCTAAAATGAGGCCTGATCCTCTTATTTTGGGATATGCAATGAAACATGTGAATACCTTCTGTTACACAAAGGCTCTACTGCACTATACAAACGTTCAATGGATGGTATTTTGATATCTTTAAACACTTCTTATCATAATCTTCATGGTTATATTTTCTTGTTTGTTTCCAAGCCTTAAAGGGGTTCTAAACCCTCCAGTTTTTTTGCCTATATCTACTGCTATGAAGTTTTTTTTTTTAAACAAAAACCGCTAAAACAGCGTTTTAAACTTTTTTTCTTTGCGCGCTCCCGCGCCGAGAATCAGGGACTGCTCGTACGGCCGCAAAGGATCTTGGGGCGGGCGCATGCGCAGTTCCTATTCTGGAGGGACAGATGAAAACATGGGGAAAGAAAAGGAAGATCGGATTAAGAGACATAATTTAAGGTAAGTGCTGACATTAACATGGGGGGGGGGGGAAGGGAAAAAAATTGACTTTAAGGTCACTTTAATTCCTAGAGCCAATGTTTCCATGAACTGCACTTAGGATGGCCAAAGAGCCTACAACAGCTGTATGCAGTTTGGTATAATTTGTTCTGTAATAGTAGGCTATAACTGTACTGAAATCCTGTGGAGGTGCAGTTGGCCATTGGAGAGGTGCAGTTGGCCTTCACGGTTATACTTTCTCTAGCTGTAAAACAAATTGTTCTATTTTACAACTATACAGTAAAATATAAACAGACACAAACTTTATTTTAAAGAGCAAGACAGTAGAACACAATTTTCTTTGTATGCGCAACAAAAGCAGTAAAACAATGTATTGCATTGGGGGAGGGAGGTGCTTTCAAATAGTAGAACTAGCGTGTATTGTTCCAGATACTTTTTATTAATGGTAATCTGATATGATGCTACATCAGTTTTAATGTCTTTAAAGGCCTAATTACTGGCAAAGATTTTGAAACAGACAGAATTGCTTTGCTTAGTAAATCATATTATATCTAATTATTAATTACTAATTAAGTATTAGGTGTTAATTAGAAACATTGTTAATGATATAAGAATGCTTACAGAGTGTATTTATGCATCCTCCTTTCATTAGATTGTCGTTAGCCAAACAAATGGTGTACCACACCCTGTTGTTCCCCTGAACCTTTTCTAAAATGACCTACAGTAAATAATACAATACAGGAAAACCTTCATATGTATTCTCCAGTGTCCCAGGGAAAGCTGCATTAGTTGGTAGGCCAGCCTTTAGTACTGCAAGGACATACTGCAAGGACATACTGAAATTTGCATAAAACTGCCTTGGCTTTGGGGCTTTATAGAAGACATTAAACTTTGAGCTGCTGTTAGGTGCCTATAATTTATTACATGAACTATTCAAGAATTTGTAGGTGACATGTTTACTGCTCTTTTCATTGATTCATTTATAAAAAAAATATATGAAAAAATTAAGGCAAGCCATTGACAAAGAAAGTCATCAAAGAAAGTGCAGCATACTGTATTTTGACTGCTTTTCAATAAAGTTAGAATATGTTTTACTATCATATTTATTATTATGTTCAGAACCAAAAATTACAATTTGCATTTTTTTTAATTATTTTTATTATTTCAAGTAATGAGCAAATCAGGCAACGTAAAGAGAAAATATAAACCAGAACATAGCACTGAAACCATTGTTAACACAATGGGAGCCAAATCTTATTTTTTTCTGGCTTTTTTCAAGGTCAATTTGCAAGCTTTTGTAAAAAAAAAAAAAAAAATGGCATGGGTATCTAAACGCTGCCACGGGTAACATGTACCAATGCAAAAAAGAAAAAACATTCAGCAGGGAGAGGGTTTTTTAATGTAGCTTAAAGGGCAACATAAAAAATTTACAACTTTAAAAACATTGTTTGAGTATGCTTTAAACCTGCACGTGAAGTTGGGGATTAGTAGGATGTGCAACTTTAAAATTAACATTTTTAAAAAACAGCAGCCAGGAATCTGTCATTTAGTGCTGAGTGGGCACAGCCTTGGCACCCCACAAGAGATGTACCCCAGACTTTCAGCACTAGCTGCTACACTGCAAACACCAGGGGGAGGGGTATGTTAAATCCATTTACTCCCCCTCAGCTTGTAAGGCTGGGGCAAAGTCCTCCCCCACTTGCAAGGCATATTATTCCCATGTTATTGAAGACAAGGGCCTCACCCCCACAATTTGTCCCCCAAAAGGGATGTGAGGGCCTTTGAGGGGGGGGGGACCTATTATAATATGGAACCCCCCTTCACAACAAGGGGACACCCACATATCTATTCTCCCTAGGTGAATAAGTAAAGGGGACAGAACCCCTCCTTTATTATATTTTTTTTTTTAAAAGGGCTACTGCCCCTAAATGGTAGACTTTCAAATATGTCACCTGGAGGCTGAGGCAGGTGGTCAAACTGGCCATTCATTGAACTGCGAACAAACTGGGTTTAGGTTGAGCTCATGTTCAACCCAAAGCTCAACCCTTGTTATTTTTAGCTACATACATTTACAATAAATTAGTAATATTTTAAAAAGCCTATTGTTTACAGAACTCAATAGCTGATACTCAAACTTCACACATCTAAACAATGCACCCCCTCTCTGCTATGTATGAAAGCAGGCATAATTTAATTTGGAGGGAGACAGTGTGAAATGAAAAGCTACTGTTGTTTTTTTCTAATGTTCTAAAAAGACTGTGTCATGGGTGCACTGTGTATCAAATATTTATTTGTAAAAAAGATTTGATATAAATATTTAAAAAAATGAATATACTGCAAAAACATAAAAGAAAATGTATATATTGCTTCCCGTTGATACCAGTGGTAAAGGGCTATTGAAGTAAAATAAGCTGGGGTTCTATAGGATAGCAAACAATACCTGAATCTCTCTTTAGATATATGGGAAAACAAAGCAATAACAACAACAACAATGTTCTTACATTAGATAAATAAATCATCCATGCTACCAATGAAGCAAAGGATTATCACACAGTTATACCAATGTATACCCATCTGTGTAGCAAAAGCTGTAATGTAATTTATGATGATAATACATTTAGACAAAATGAAGCCATAAGTCAGTCTTGACAAGCAGGAGTCTAATCATTGTTGTATGCATTCCCTTTACACAGATGTCTATAAATAGAATAGTGATTACTGGTAATAAAGAAGTGTTGCTTGTCAAAAAGTTGTCTCTTAGGAAAAGCTTTATAAGACACTGTTCCATGTGTATTACTACTAAATAAACTTCTAGAAACAGGATGTCTTGCTGCACTCCTTACCAAAACAACCCCAAACTGGGTGGGTGCTTGTAGTGACCACGGAAGGCACCGTGTAAATCACAGAAAAGAAGAATAATGTCACTAGCACACGGTGTGCTGGTGACATTATTCTTCTTTACTACTAAATAAGGCACATAAAGGTGTTAGGCCAAGCTTGAGTAACAGAAGACAAGCAAACAAGGGATGACTTATAGCTTATATTTAATTAAACCTGTAACTGTGAAGATACTGTGATTGAAAGGCTTTAATAATGCTCATCCTAAGTCTAAGCTGTCCAAAGGTTTCAGAATGAGGTTAAATGCCCAAGGACAACCAGGTACTCCTAGAATGAGATCCTAATAGGTTGGACTTGATGGACTAATGTCTTTATTCAACCTCAAATACTATGTAACTATGTAACTATGTAACCAAATTGCTCTCAGTCACTCCAATCATGTGGCATGCTCTGAAAGACAAACATTCAGATCAGATGAATATTTGTGTGTGCTCATTGGAGGAAGTGTTAATGTCATGACAAATTCACCGAAGAACAGTAGCAACAGCCAGATTGTGAGAATATTTCTGCGTGTGTGTGAGGTGGAAAGGGGGAGGGCAAGGTGTTCTCTACCATCGAAGGGTCTCAACAAACAGTAGACTCCCTTCTCCAGGACAAGCCTTGGCTCCAACTAGTGAATTAAGGGCTCTACCTTTCCTTGATCATAAGACCGCCGGCCATATTGTAACCAAGATCATACACAACTTTCCTCTGAACCTCACAAGAATCACTAAATTGGAGGTAGATGAGGAAAGTCACATGCAAATACTAGTGTGCTGGACCACCTGACATTTGTAGGCAAATTAGCTATAATTAGCTATAATTTTGCGGTGAAGTTGCTAAAGGGCCAGACCATTATAAATAGGGAAGCAGGTTGTTTACCAAGACAGTAGAAGTGATTTTTTTCTGAAGATACGGGTAAACAACGCGATTTAACAGCCCTTGAACATGGGATGATTGTTGTATGTATCTTTTCATATTTTATTTGACTGTAAAATGTTAAAATATGGTCTGGCACCAGATTATTGTTTGATATGGACTGCATAACATTAAAACAAATTTATATTCTGTTTTAAATTTAATATTCTGTCTCATCTCCTTTAAAATATTGTGTCAAACCATTATTTTTAGTTTTAGATAGGGTTAGCACCCTTGTTAGGTTATGTTATTGCTGTCTGTGCTTCTGCTGGGGAGATTCATCCCTTCTATTTGTCCTGGTGGCCACTGTCAAAGTGATAAAACGTGAAAGGAAATCCAAAGTTTTATAATTGTCCCTAGATCTTCCAATGTTGGCACCTGTTCTGGTGACAATTGTCTAAGAGGATATTTTCCCTCATTTTGAAGACACTTCTTTTAACATTCTGGTGTCTCAAAGTGTGAAGGGAAATCTTCCAGGCCAGGTCACGGTGAGGGGAAAAAAGAACCCTGAAAGGGGTTCTAACCAAGTTAGTTTGGCCTTAGATACACTTTAATTTCATACTAATATTGAATTTAAATCTGAAAATGTAACATCTGCATTGTGTTCCACAACAATCTTATAACAGTATCTTTAGACCCTTTATTTAAAGTGTGTCTAATCCCAAGAACAAAAATTTAATATATTGTAAGTTACCAGTCTTTTACATGCGGTAGTTACATTAGATCTTTTCAGGATATGGTGATCCTGCAAGTAACACATTTTCTGTCCTGAGGTGACAACAATCACTCACTGCATTTGAGGAGAAGCAGCATTGTTACCCTAGGATAGGACTGCAGAACACCTCCCATTCTCCTCTTTTGGATAACATGGGTGAGGTGTAGTTCACAACCACTAATAACAAATAAACATCAGCACAGGCAAATAGCAAAGGAAGTTATCAGCTCCCGATCAACAGGTATTTTTGCACTTATCAATATAACAAAATACTTTCAATGGTATATTTATTAGATCAAAATGGACCAAATAAGAGAAGTTCATTGTTACGGTTTAGATACCCTTCAAGGCCTGAAAAAGAATGTTCAAAAACGAAGTAGTACCCACAGTGGTCCCTTTAGTTTTGTCATGTGTACAACTGTAACTCCTGTTTCTAAATATGTGAAACATTGCAAAACAGGAACTGAGCTGATTATTGTCCCATGGTAAAATCAGGTTTCATATTTTCTTCTGTAATAACATAAGAAATACAATTAGTTAGTATGAGCACAATTAGTTAGCATTGTGCTCCTATTTATGTTCTGTCCCCCTTTTTATAAATGTTATAGTTTGTTAAGTCAGCAATAGCAGTTTTCTACATGCCGTAGGCACCAACCATCGTCTTTGAAATATTCTGCTCAGCTTAATGTAACAGAATTCACGATCCCCAAACAATCAAAGAAACACAAGTTTGTTTTACTGATGGGATAGTAATCCTTTCTGTACAGTAGTAACATGTCTCTGTATTTTCTAAATCTGTCCAGCTATCTGCAGGGAAACAGAAGCGAGAGGATCACTGTCAACTGACCCAGGGTCAGCTGCCAGGTCTGATGTCACATCTCATGCAGTATTTACACACAGACAGAATGAAGCACCATTGCTTGGCAGCTGGCACTTTGTTGACCAGAGAAGCCTAGATTGTATTAAGGAAAAACTCACTACAAACACTTAATAAAATAAGTTAACCAACAAATCAACAACAATGTTCTAACACGTTCTATAATAAAAATATCTACCATTACTGCAGCCAATTACATTACAGTAGACATTTCAGTATAGTACAAAAGCTGTATCTGCACAGAATACATTTTAGCTCGAAATGCAGTATATGTCCAGTATATACTTACAGATGTTAAGCCATTTTTGCTTTACTTTTTAATTATTGAGATTTGGGGACTTATTTATAACCAATCAGAAAGCCAATCACCCTATGAATCTTTCCAAGTGTTCGTTTGGTGCAAATGGATTCAGTAGCAAACGTTCAATATATTTTCTTTCCAGGTTGAATGCATGTAATGTAATTTTGCATTATGGCCAATAGATGGGGCTGAGGAGGGAAGTCTGGCAGTGAAATAAAAAGTTTACAATGGACAGAACATTGCCTAACAGTAACAGCTAACATCAAATGAACCACTAAATACAATTACAGACAAAAAAATAAAAATGATAGGAACAAAAAAAAAAAAGAAGGGATGATTGCCCAGAGATCTAGCAATCAGATTTAAAGTACAGTTTCCTAACTGACCCTATTTTCTCCCAACGCAGTTTATCAGCTCCCTATAGTTTTCAATACACAGATACTATGGTTGCTCTGTGCCCCCTATTTATAGTGAGGGGGCTTGCTTATCTAAAAGCCCCCTTCATTGGCATTGCTATGCCTGCTGACCATGGTACAATGGCAATGCCATCATAAAGTATATAGTGTGTGTGTGTGTGTGTGTGTGTATATATATATATATATATATATATTACATACTTACCCTTAATGGCAGCCAAGTAAGCTCGCATTTCTCTCTGTAACCTGGTACCTTCTGTCTGTAAAATATAATATTTTTAGAATGCGGTATTATGACAGTTTAGTAAAGCTAAAGCTGGAAGCAAATTTAGATTTCATCTGTAAAATTAAATATGTATTTTTAAAAATGACAACAGATACCTATAGTTGGACTTATATTTAAATATATATAAACTATTTTCTAAAAATGACTGTAGTTCAGGTAAAAAATCTCACTATACAGTTGTTAGAAAATGTTGTTGATCTGACCGATGAAAATCTGAATGTATGTGATCAGTTTAACATAATCTTGAGTTCCCCAACACAATCCTATAATGTGAAATATATACAAATGTTCCTATAACCTACAGCTTAAATAAAAAACTAAATTGCATTGTATGATTACAGTAATGTATGATTTCATTAGAACTAGCCACTGTACAGATGTGCATTTCAGCCCTAGACTGGCTATCTGTTAATCCTTGCATTTCCCTGAAGGGCTGTTGTGATCTCCTGTGGGCTATGTATTTTCATGCATCCCCAATGTTTACTAAACCATTATTTAGTATTCCCTTAATGGTACTAATATAGCAACAATTAATACATAAAAATAATTACTTCATGGGTTTTGGCGCTGTTAGTTAACATGCATCAATGTGGAATGCTGTGCCTTCATCTGTACGTATAGGCAAACAACTTTTGCATAGGATGCAGAAGAGTTATTTCCCCTATAAGTTATTTAATGTTATCTGTATCCTTATGGGACAAACTCTCTTTTTTTCTGGTAGCCATTGTCACTTTTCACTTTGTTAATTTTCTATATCACCGATATAGAAAATTATGAGAAATCTAAACTTTACAGTTTTCACCTGAACAGGAACTGAAGGTAAACCTTCCAATGGGGACACTTGTTCCTTTGAGAAATGTCTAGGAGGGGAAAGGGGAACTTCCTTTACCTTTCACCTGACGTTTGTAGTCAAATTAGCTATAATTTTGCGCTGAAGTTGCTAGAGGGCCAGCCCATTATAAACGTTTTTCTGAAGATTTGGGTAAACAACATGATTTAACAGCCTTTGAAATAAGGCAGCTGGTTCCACAACCATCAAATCTCACAGAACTGGACAGTGCTATTCATCAGGCATGCTGTCAGATTCCTCGCATCACCTTTCAACATCTCGTGGAGTCAATGCCAAGAAGAATCGCTGCAGTATTGAAGGCAAAAGGTGGCCCAACGAAATACTGATGGGGTGGTCATAATAATCTGGCCACTCAGTGTGTATATATGCACAGCATATACAATTTTATTTACATAAAGTGCAGTATTCAATTAGCTTTTGTGTTTCAGGTGCCAATCACTATAATGTACTAAACAATCCACCACTGCAGGGAAGTCTTTGAATCCCCTGAAACCTGAGATTGTAAGCAGTTTACTATTTCTTGGTTTTAGCAGGGTCTATGTTAAGAAAAGCCCCAGCATACCCTTCAAACGTTAGTTGAGGAATTGCATTTTAGGATGTACTGGGGCCATTCTTTCGAGTTGACTTTTGAACATTTACATACTAAGGAGTCAAAGATTTCAGAGGCTACAAGGAATATTGCAGGGATGGAATTCCCTACAAGTTAGGATTGGCACCAGACAGTGCCTAATAGTCAGGTATGTGATCATTACAGCCTTCCAATTAAGTTGGCAGATTTATTTAAATAACATTTAATTTTACAATATCTGAGATAACTTCAAATCCTTTTTATTATGTGAGGTATTCAAGCAACATAACCTTCCCATCAGAGGAGCTGAGGTTGACTTATTAGGCTGTTTACTTTGAGGATTTGCGCTTTGCAGGGGAAGTTTCTCTTAGGTTGGTGAATGTTGTGAAATTTCAATTTGTAAAGAGTACCCTAGCCCATGCAAGAAAAATTAAAAAATAAAAATATTTTTCCTTGCGCATAATTGGGTTAAGGAAATCCGCAGAGGTTCACTTCATTCACTAATCTAAGGGGAAGCTTCCCTGCAAAGTGAACGGCCTATTTGCCTTGTCAACGCCTCTGTCTCCAGTGGAGCCTCACACTTTTGCTCTGTATGTAAATAACATCCTAAAAAGTCCATAAAACTAAAAATCCAAAGAGATGATAACTGTCACAGCAATTAGGTAGAATTGAAAACCAAGGCACACAGAAAGGTCATCCACTTAGAACTATACAAATGCAATAGGCAGCTCAGTTATGAATGGATTAAAAGGTTAAATATTTATAATGCAATTAACACATGTGGATATTATCAGTGATGATCTCACCAGTTTAAACTCTTTGGCCGGTCATTTCAATGTCAGCCTCTCTCCCCCTCCACTCCAGTGGCCTAAGGACCCTTGAGTCATATGAGGATGCCGAGGGACACCCCATCGCTGTAGTGTAGGAGGAGACAGGTTGGAGGGAGAGGTCTAAAGCTGCCCATACACCTTTTTTTCGTCCGATGATCAAACTGTCGTACAATTTTCGTATGGCGGCCCCATCCTGCCCCGATTATCGCAAGGTTGAAGCAGCAGTATTAAGCAGGAAAGCACCTGGACGAATTGCGGTAATCGATCGCACGTATTTTCGTCTGCGCATGTGTAAACCATGCAAATTTTGACATAAGGAAACGCCACCAACCTTGCGAAAATCGTACGATCGACCGAAGTTTTCTAACCTAAAAGTCGATCGATTGTACAATATTTGCGGTTGTACACTGCCCATCAACCTTACAAATATCGCACGAAAACACGTCAGCTGGCTGTGAGGTTAGGGTGAGTATAACTTTGTTATTTGACACCCTAGATGAAAACAAGCACTTAACCCCTGCAGTGCTGGGACAGCCTGACTGCAAGTGTTAAGAATAATTTTTGTTGGAGTTCTTTAAATATTGATTTAAAGGGCAAAAAATACAATTCGTGATTTGGTACATGGTACGATTTAACATCCTCCATCTGCATGATAGTTTCCTACATGATTCTGGCCAAATACTATTTTTAAAGTGATTAGGGCAAAGCTCAGATTTTCCATCCACAGACAGTTACAACAACATTAGATGAACAGAACCCTAATTTAGAAAACATTCACTAATCAAAGCTGTTGGATTTCTTTCCTGAAATAACACAGGTGCAGCTTTCACACTGTGGGTGTGATCCAAGTGTGTAACCAATAATGAGAACATACGCATCAGCTCCTTTGATGTAAACAACTCTGTTTATCACTCTTTTACTAAGAATTTAAAATGGTAGCAATAATAAATCTTACTCCCAAAACATTGGGGGGAATTTACTAAGACTGGAGCAGACAAAATCTGGCGCAGCTGTGCACAGTGACCAATCAGCTTCTATCTTCAGCTTGTTCAGTTACACTTGAAAATCAAAGCTACAGTCTGATTGGTTGCTATGCACGGATGCCCCAGATGATGTCTGCTCCAGTCTTAGCAAATTCCCCCCAATGCACTCTGTTTGCTATAAGAAGAAGTTTAGAATAAACCTGGATGAAAGCTAATATTTATTTTTATTTATTATTTTTCACAGGTATTTATATAGCACTGACAATTTACGCTGTGCTTTACAAACTGCACATCCCCATCAGTTCCCGCCCTCGAGGAGCTTACAATCTAAGCTAATAATACTAAATTTACAACATCACCATTTTGCTGACTACATAAGCCATCAACTAGGGATGAAATTAATTCAACCCAAACCCAGTCTTTTCGCAGCTCACCAGTTTGCCCGCCCGTATCCCCATATGCTGTAATGTAAACAAAGCAGTCGGGGAATTCAGGCAACGTCACTGATCAAATATGTTAATGACTTGGAGTTTATATTACCGCAGTGCTCAGGATTCTGTCATTTGTGATGGGAGTATGGCAGGGATTCATTTCAGGCAGTGGTTGTCGTGGCATTGGGTCATCATTATTGACAAGAAAATTTACATCAGGGGACATCTTTTTCTGTGAATGTATTAAAGGAGAACTATGAGGTGAGTGCTTTTCACTCACCTCATAGTTCTAGCCGACCTGTGACAATGAAACTGTCACAGGTCGGCTCAGTAGATCGGGAGGTGAGCGAACACATACCGGCGTTCGCTCACCTCTCGATCCTGTCACAGCTCTCTGCCGTGACAGGGGAGGGGCTGGATTCCCCCTCCCCCGCTCCGATCCGCCAGCGCTGACAGCGGAACGGACGGGGGAGGGGTGGGGTACAGCTGGCTCTGCCTCTAGATAGGCAGAGCCAGCTGTCAGTCACGCAGCTGGGCAGATCCAGACATAATTGTCGGGCTCCGCTTCAGCTGCGGCGTCTTAGTATACCGCGAGCAGCAGCTCGTGGTATACTGCGGTGTCTCAGTATACCGCGAGCTACAGCTCGCGGTATACTGAGCCTAGGGAGATGGGAGGGCACTAGTTTGTGTCCTCCCGTTACCCTAAGGAGAACTGTGGGGAAAAGCCTTAACCCCATAGTTCTCCTTTAAAGAATTGTTCACAGTGCCTGAATGTTCATTTGTATTTTTTTTTGAGAATAAGCAATAAGGCGTTCTAATGTCCCCCTATATTCATTCCCCTGGTAGGGGGGGCTTCCAGATTACTGTAAGTTATTCCCTCAAACTGTCCCCTAAAAAAAAAAGCATGGGATTTCTCCTTATATCATGGGCAATGCAATTTTCCAAATATTGTCATGACCATATTTGGTCAATAACATCACCCAGGATCTTGCAAGGGTGCATGTGGCCTGGTATAGTACAGGAAGGATGGGCAGGCACACACTTGCTGCTCTCACATTTCTGGACACCAAGACTGCTTGCCTGGAAAAAGATCTTGTTGGAATTTTGAGGGGAACCCCTCACTTTTTTCTGTCACTTTTAAAGGACTACATTGTATTGTCCTTTTTAACGATAACTTGCTTAGTGGCCCTAATAAATGCTTGATATGAAAAAAATTGCTAGTTTCACCACCCATAGATTTGAACATTTTACACTAATTCAGGGTTCACAGACTTTGGCAAACCCTGGCAAGGTTTATTTTTGCTTAAGGTACCCCCCATCCTTGCAGATGGAATGACCCAGGTCATCAAGTCTGTCTTAGCACAAGAGGTATGGTGCTTGATCCGCTAGAAGAGCTATTTATGAATCTCGATTTAATAAGCAGCAATTACACTTTTTGGCTGTTCTGTTTCCTTACCAAAGTCTTGTAGAACTGCATGTGAACTTATTAAATCAAGTAAAGAATGGAGCTCCAAAAGAAACCAACAGAGCGTGTATTTTAACTATTACCTACTTTCTTCTAAATTGTAGAGGCAAAATAATGATTTTTTTAAGGGCTGAAATAAACCCCTTCTTCAGTCTCAAGAAGGAATTTTTTGAGCCCCCAAACCACTTTCATTTATTTGTACATTTTAGTTAATTTCATCAGAAATTGTAACGTCCCGCGGGTTCGCGGCACCCACCGACTGCGTTCCAAGCTGGAACACATCGGCCGGGGAGTCCGCCGCAGGCCTCCTCCCCCATGACAGAACGATCGAACCTTAAAACATTATGGATCCAGCGGAACTAACAACTTATGTTTTGGCTCTTGCTCAGAAGGTTGAAGCGCTGATGCTTACAGTTCAAGCCGTCCTCCATGAGAACCAGACCTTACGCTCCCAAATCCCCGCCAGTCAGGCCCCCACCAGGGAATTGCCCGAACCCAAGGTCAGCCCCTCAGATCTCTTTACTGGTGACCGATGGAGATACCGGGAGTTCATTAACGCCAACAAGTTATTATTTGAACTACAACCCAGGACTTACCCTACTGACAGGGTTAAAGTACTCACCCTTATTTCTTACCTTAGAGGCAAGCCCAGAGCCTGGGCAGATACCTATGTTGAAAAAGACGATCCAATACTGAACTCTTTCCCTTCTTTCCTCGACAACATGTCACGCTTGTATGAAGATTCCACAAAGCAGCTGACAGCCGAGACCACAATCAGAGCATTGAAACAAGGAAGGAGACCAGTCGAAGACTACGTCGCAGAATTCACCAGATGGTCCAGAGAGACGGAGTGGACCGACGTTAGTCTGCGGAACCAGTTCCGTCTCGGTCTTTCAGAGGCTCTGAAAGACGAGCTTGCTCGTGCGGATCTTCCATCTACCCTCGAGGAGATAATACAACGAGCAATCACTATAGACAGAAGACTCCAAGAGAGGAGAACCGAACGGGTCTCAGGATACTACCACACTACCCAATCAAAGGAGTTCTCCCCCTGCGGAGGAGCCAATGGAGGTCGGAGCCATCCGGGGACTTCTCTCCCAGACGGAGAGAAACCGAAGAAGGGAGAAGCACCTCTGCCTTTATTGCGCCTCTCCTAGGCATACAGTTTCTAGCTGTCCCCAGGTTAACCCCAAGGCCGAAGGTAACCTACACCCCATCTGTAAGCTAACTTCTACCATTACTCAACCTCATGCTTATATATTTCTCTCCTTGACCTTGCAGTGGGACCAAGAGAGGATCGTCTCTGAGGCCATGGTCGACACGTGCCGCCTGTGGAAGTTTCATTGACCAAAACCTTGTCATTCAAAATAAAATACCCCAAGTTAAAACGCACCACTCCTTTGTCCGTCAGTTTCTTAGATGGGTCTAAGGCACCTTCGGGTCCAATCTGTTACCAGACACAACCTCTGCTTGTCACCTGTGGTACGAACCATACTGAGTTCCTATCTCTAGAAGTGATTTCCTCTCCGGTTTTCCCCATTGTACTCGGCTTACCGTGGCTCAAGCTCCACCAACCTACCTTCTTATGGGAGGAACAAACTCTCCGTCTACAGTCTAAATACTGCAGGGAGACATGTTATCCCGTTACACCTCTTCTGTCCGTCACCAATGATGATGCCCCTCCTCAATACAAGGACTTCACAGAGGTCTTCAGTGAGAGGCTAGCCGAGACCCTTCCACCACATCGGCCGTATGATTGCCCCATAGACCTGATTCCAGGAAGCACTATCCCTACTGGACGAATATACCCTCTCTCTGAGCTCGAACTACTCCACCTGAAAAGATACCTGGATGAGAACCTTAGGAAAGGTTTCATCAGACCTTCCACCTCACCAGCCAGTGCTGGGATGTTCTTTGTGAAGAACAAGGACGGATCACTCAGACCAATTATCGACTACAGAGCGCTCAACAAAGTCACAGTAAAAAATTGCTACCCTCTCCCATTGATACCCGAGCTTATCGAGAGACTACAAGATGCCCGTATCTTCACAAAGCTGGACCTACGTGGGGCATATAACCTCATTAGAGTCCGCCAGGGAGACGAATGGAAGACAGCCTTCAAAACAACATACGGTCTCTTTGTCACAGTCATGCCCTTTGGTTTATGCAATGCTCCTGCCACCTTCCAACACCTGATAAACGACATCTTCAGAGATCTCCTCGATGTTTGTGTTGTCATGTATCTCGACGACATTCTAGTCTACTCCAAGGATCTAGAGACTCACAGAAAACACGTCAGATGGATCCTCTCTCGACTCAGGGTTCACTCCTTATACGTGAAGTTGTCGAAATGTGTCTTCGAACAAAGCAATATTTCGTTCCTGGGGTTCGTTCCTGGGGTACTCTGACCCTCCCCTCCAACAAAGACAACATGACCAACTGCTTAGACTTTCTGACGCATGACCAGCACAGTATCTATGGCTAACACAGGTCCTTTTCAGCAATGCTGGTATTGTCTGTAGAGGATAAAGCAAGCAATCGAAGCTTGTGATTTTAATTAAGCGGATTATCTTGATGAGTGATAAGGTCAAGCCCCACCATGGGTCATGTTCCTTGACAATTTTCTATATCAAAGGGGAATCGTTTAAGTGGTACAGAGATGTAGAATCTTAATGAATTTACCCAGGTAAGTAATGTACTCTTTTCCTATAGAGAGGTTGCTATGAGGTGTTAGAGAACCATTTTAGATTGTGTAAAGGGGAGAAGTTTGCTTTTAGAGAAATGTATGTGTAAGTCCAAGAATTGACCATAATCTTCAGAAATGCACTGGATAGCTAGGATATCCTGTTTGGGTTTATAGAAAAAAAAAAGAATAAGGCCGACACAAAATGCATGCTTATCTTCGAGTCATCTATGCTTCCCCTGGTAATCTGTGGTGTTTAAAGTACTTGGACATATTTTTCGGGTCCAGTTGCCCCTTTGTGGGTAAATATAGAAGCAGTCAACCCTATAGGTATAGACACCTTACTATGGAGTCTACCATCACAAAATATACTTATTATCAATCTAATAATTAGGCATTCTCTTAAGATTTGGGATTGGGTTAGATATTTGAGGAACTTAGCTTCTAGACATGTGCCTTTGGCAACTATTATCAAAAAAACCCTCCTCTCCTCCTAGGTTAGAAGAACCCAATAGGTTTCAAGCCTGGAGAGAGGCTGGTCTCTATAGATTATAGGATTTTTGTATCAATCAGAGATGATGTCATTTAGCAGAATTCACAGTATTTGCAAATCAGGAGTTTTATACAATCAATGTTAGTTGAATATTTGACACCTTATAATCTAACGATTTTTGAACAGAAGTGTGCGAGAGATCCTCTAGGGGGGGCAGTTTATCCACTATCTATAAGATGCTGATGGAAAGTAGAAACCTAAGCTTACCTAGATACGTGCACCTATGGGAACAGGTTCTAGACTGGCGATTGGAACCAAAAGATTGGGCACAGATCTGGGACACCAATTCACATTGTTCAATCAATGCAACAGCAATAGAAGCCAATTTTTAAGTTCTGTTTCGCTGGTACATGGTCGCCCTTAAAATAGCTAAATTTGCAGAGGGAGCCTCCCCAAAGTTTATTTACGGGATGCGATGAGGTGGGTACAATATTACATATATGGTGGAGCTGTCCCAAAATTCAGGGGTTTTAGATAGGTATCTATCAAATGATTAGCAAAGTAATGGGCAGGCGAATAAGATGCAACCGATGGGAGGCTTTGCTTAATTTAAAACCGGAGGGCTGTACCAACATGCAATTTAAATTAGTGACTTTCATGCTAACTGCAGCAAAACAAACATTGTCAAATGCTTGGAGCTCTAGTAACCCGTCTATACATCAAGTAAGGAGCAAGATAGGGTGGTATATGATAAATGAAAAACTTTCTGCAATAATAAACAACACAATCTCTAAATTCAAGAAAACTTGGGATCCTTGGATACAAAATGACTTGTCAGTGGACTTCGAAATGACAGTACTAGATAGAAATTTAGGTCTGAGGATTAAGATGGAAATTGGGGAAGGTACAGTATGTGGGAATGTGGTAGAGAGAGGAAAATGAATAAGGATAGGGTTTTTATTTGTTGTTTTTCTTTCTTTGGAGGATGTGAGGAGAATTATGAATGAGGTTGTGAGGACAGGAGTAAACAAGGTATGTAGAGATTTGAAAAGGTTATAAGGGGTACTTAATGTGTTTTTAGTATGTAATTCTTTTGTGTTCTCTTCCGTTAATGATGAAGAAGAATGTGGGGGAAATTGGATGTTATTAATTGTATGTTGCTTTGAAACTATTTAAATGAATAAAGATTATTGAAAAGGAAAAAAAATAAAAATAAGTACCTGGACAAGGGCAACAGCGCTAGGTTAAATAGAAGTAGACACAAGGGGCATCCCTGTCAGGTACCCTTGTGGTGAGTAAATTATTTAAATATGCTCTCTGTAGCATTGCTATTCTGCATGTAGCCATTTCAGATGTCTGAGGACCTTCATTCTTTTATTATGCGATCTAAGTCCCTTTAAGTTCCTTGAAACTATATGCATAGTGGAATATAAGATTGTGGTGATAACACATAATGGTGGATTGGTGAGAAGGGTAGTGGGTAATTGTATTAACCCACAGACTCGAGAGCGGCCAAGTCAGAGGTGAAGGGTACAATGCAAAAGGTACCAAGGTCAGGGTATAATTACTGTGAGGAAAATAGTTATTTGATCCCTGCAGATTTTATACGTTTTTGTATATAAAAGACACCTGTCCACAGAATCGCTTTCTTCCATTCAAACCTCACCACCATAGGCAAGACCAAAGAGCTATCAAAGGACGTTGGGGACAAGATTGTAGACCTGCACAAGGCTGGAATGGCCTGCAAGACTATCAGCAAGAAGCTTGGTGAGAAGGAAACAACTGTTGTAGCGATTATTCGCAAATGGAAGGAATGCAAAATAACAATCAATCGTCCTCAGTCTGGAGCTCCATGCAAGATTTTGCGTCATGGGGTAAGGATGATCATGAGAAAAGTGAGGGATCAGCCCAGAACTACACGGGAGGAGCTTGTGAATGATCTCAAGGTAGTTGGGACCACAGTCACCAAACAAACCATTGGTCCACACAATACACCGCCATGGATTGAGATCCTGCACCAACCGCAAGGTCCCCCTCCTCAAGAAGGCACATGTACAGGCCCGTCTGAACTTTGACAATGAACATCTAAATGATTCATAGAAGGATTGGGAGAAGTGTTGCGGGTCAGATGAGACCACAACTAAGCTCTTTGGCATTAACTCGACTCTCCGTGTTTGGAGGGAGAAAAATGCTAATCATGACCCTAAGAACACCATCCCTACAGTCAAGCATGGAGGTGGAAACATTATGCTTTGGGGCTGTTTCTCTGCTAAAGCTATAGGCCGACTTTAAGGGGCCAATGGACGGGGCCATGTATTGTAAAATCTTGGATGAGAACCTCCTTCCCTCAGCCAGAACACTGAAGATGGGTCATGGATGGGTCTTTCAGCATGACAATGACCCAAAACATACCGCCAAGGCAACAAAGCAATGGCTCAAGAAGAAGATCTGTAAAGAAGAGTGGACCAAAATCCCTCCTGAGTATGCAAACCTGGTAACCAACTACAAGAAACATCTTACCTCTGTGCTTGTCATTAAGGGTCTCTCCACCAAGTACTAAGTCATGTTTTGCTTGGGGATCAAATACTTATTTTACTCACTGAATTGCAACTTATTTACAACATTTGTATCATGTGTTTTTTTCTGGATTATTGGTTGATATTCTGCCTGAATCATTTAAAATACACCTATGATAAAAATTATACACCTTTCATTTCTTTGTAAGTGGGCAAACTTACAAAATCTGCAGGGGATCAAATAATTATTTTTCACACTGTACATGTGCAGAAGTGGAATAAATAACATCTACAGAAACCAAAGCATGATAAAGTGTTAAGGTGATCCTCGAATTTATCCATGTGTTCCAAAAATGCTTTTGCATCTGTACAGTCCTGAAAGGAGTAGCTTTTCCCATCCTGGGTTTGAAAGTGCAGCATAGCGGAATAAGCTAGCTTGAAGCAAATGTATTTCTTATAGAGAGTGGAGCAGACGTTACTGAATTCCTTGCATTTGCTAGTGATTTCAGCAGAGTAGTCTGCAAACAGTAGCAGCTTGTGGTCTTCAATGGACAGGCTATTTGTCTTTCTGAAATGTTGCAAAAGAGATGTTTCATCAGCATAATTTAAATATTTAACTATAACAGGGTTTAGATTCCCCAATCTATACCCCATGCAGCCTCCTGACTATACAGGGACCTTGCGGGCCTAGTTTCTCCTGTATACACATGGATCAGTGATCAACATGCACACTTAATTTTCAGCTTTCTAGGAGCCAAATAGTCTTACAACTGCTCCATTTTGACTGGTTCTCAAGTTCCTCTACTGTGGCTAGAAGGGCAGGTGTGTGCTTTGGTAGCACTTTAGGTCTGGAGAAGAGTGTTTTCTGCTCAGCATTGGTGAGCTGGTTTCTTTGTGGTTTTGGTAACATAATGCCAGAGTAGTGGTCTATTGCACGACAGAGAACTGCCGTTCTAACATGTTTCAGGTACTGTTAACTAGAGTGGGGGATGCTGCTTAGACAGGCTTTCAGGAGGAATGCAGGAGCATATAGCACTGAGGTTACGTGTGTATCGGTGTCTATATATATCTTTATTATTCTCCACATATATCAGTGAAGTTAATTTTTCAAGGAAAAATATATATTTAAAAAAGGTGAGCCATTGGCAAAGGAACTCATCAAAGGACAAATGAAGTGCAACTTATATTTGGCTGCTATTCAATGAATTTGGAACATTTTTCTTTGATTTACAACATAAAAAGAAAGGTCTGCAACATTTATGCATAAGTTCAAAGCACTGTGCTCCCCTTGTTCTCCTCTTCCAAAGTCTTGATCACTATGCACATCTGCAGCATGTAATCAGCTCCTATTGCCTCATTTCCTCCCTCTGCAAGTCCCTGAAATAGTCTCTAATGAGGTAAAATACATTGGACGATGTGTGTTGGGTTATATTTTATGTTGTTGGCATTTTTTAAATAAAGGGTTTCATTGATCCTCTATTGCATTTACACTGCCAACTCTTTCAAGGTGAAGGATGGGAGTAAGCACCAACGTAAAAACTGGGAAAGAGGGCAGTACTTGCTACAAATCAGTTGTTTTGTATTCACAATTTGCTGAAGATGAACATTCTGATCAGGAAGAGAGAAGAGAAATGACTTTATTAATCTACTAATGATCCTTCACTATCCAATCACAGGCTGAGGGCAAAGAAGTGGCATTGCTGCATTGCTTATCTGCATTAGAGTAAAGTAAGGTCACCAGGCTGGCTGGGCCATGTGGCATGGCTGTGTACATTTTTGGATGGGCAAAAGTGCAAATTTGAAGACAAAGCAGCTCCAATGTATACAAGTCATCTATGGATTTGTTTCTTTTTTTTCTGGTTACAAATGTCAATGTGGACAACCCAATAAAGTCATTTTTTTTTTTAATGTGTTTCAGTTTTTAAAAGGTCAGTACACCAGAACCTGATATTTCAATTTTAGTAGATGCTCGAGAATTAAACTACCTGACAATTTCTTATATCTTTTGGCACTCAGTTGGTGAGCTATCTGCAAGTGAGTTTCTGGGTCTTCTCTGGCTATTATGTGGGGGCTTTACTCCCTTTGTTGGATCTGAGGCCCCATTCACACCAGGGTGACATCATTTTAAGTAAGGGCGTTTCAGCAAGACAGCGTTTTTGTAAGGGCGTTTTTGGCCATGTTTATGCATGTTTCAGCGCTAAAACGCAATTTAAAAAGCCCAAAAATGCGCTGATCATTGAAGTCTATATGGAAAACATGCTGGCAAAGGAGCTCAAGGAGCATTTCAGACGACAGGCATTTCAGATTGCATGGTTCAACGCGTTTGTGTGAACGGTCCCTATAGGAATGTATGAGTTTTTAAATGATGGTGTTTCAGCGCAGAAAAATCTGCGCAAAGAAAACGCCCTAGTGTGAACTTTGTACTGCTGACTTTCATCAGCTTTTTTCAAGACACTTCCTGTCTACGTGCAATATTTTCAGCTGCACATCCTTGCTCTGGACTAGCTTCATCACCTTAGCAATGTGTGTCAGCATGGTTACTTGTAGTCTCTACCAGGGGTGCATAAGGCATGGTGACAACACAGAAGCACAAGGGAGAGAGTTTTCCCCCCATATCAGGAAGGGTTTTGAACAAGGACCTTCATGGCAGGCTCTCCTGGTATTATTTTATTTAAAGCTTCAGATTTAAAATTATTAAAAACAACTGTAGTTATCATGTTAAAATTATCATGTTAACTTTTCTATAAAATTTGGATAATTGGGATTAGATTTACTTTAATGTAAGGCACATGAGCAACAACAGCATCGCTTTTTAGAAAACACAACATTCTAAAAACACTTTACAGTGATGATAGCTTCTTGTGTTTACTCAGTGATGGCACCACTGCCAGGTTTCAGCAAGCAAATTCTGACAGCATCCAACAAGCAAAGAAAATTGTAGCAAACCCCTCTCCCACTTCCCTTACACTCACATATGTATACGCCATATTTTTTCACCAAGGCCATTATAGGCCTGGAGCTGCAAGTATGTTTCAGGAATATTTTCTGATTTGAGAACTCATGTATACATTTACTAAACTGTCTAATCATTGTGTTATAGACAGCCCTGATGCAAGACATTAGTACTGGACTTCAGTTGATATAGATACAGTATATGGACCTGCTTGATAGGAGTGTTCCAGGGACAGAGAAAAGGCCCTGGCATGTGTGAATAAGAGAGAGAATGATGCTGCTAGCTGAAGGATCTTAACTTTAGTTCATATCCCTACTTCCCCTTCCAAATCCCCTCTCCATTTCCATTAATTGTAGTTAGAATTTATGTGTATCCCTATTTGTAAATAAACCCAACCCTTATTTAAGATTGTCCATCATAAAATCAAGGCACCCCAAAGCAGAGCACAATTCTTGGGGACCCACGCCAAAATTTGGTGGGGTCTCCCAGTGACCCTCCCCCCTCTGTGATGCTTGGCAATGTCAGTGGAGATAACGGTGTAATTGATCCTAAGATAAAGTTTGACTAACTCAGGCAGAGGCATTGGGAGAGCTGTTTTGTGGTCTGTACACAAAAACAAAAGGTATATTGTTTTCATTAGTACATAATTAGTGCTGCTATGCACAATAACTATAAACTTAAACTAGAACTGAAGCCCAAACCTTTTTTTTTTAAAGAATAAGGAAGGGTTATAACCCCATGTCAGCTTTTTTGCCTTCTGTGTCCCACAGGGGAGATTTCTCTTCACTTTCTGTTGATAGCCACATAAGGAACTGAAAGGAAATTCCACCAAAGTGAGGAGAATCCCCAGTGGTCAGTGTCCCCATTGGAAGATTGAAAGATTTCCCATCTATTCCTGTTCTGATGACAACCCATAATTTTCTATTTTTTTTCATTTTCATGATAGCGATTAACAGGACAAATAACAGGGGCACAGACAGCAATAGAATCCTGGCAGGTCTTCTTATTCCTGTCACCTCCATGGAAATCTAAAAACAAAGTTTTGGCTAGAATTGCATGTTAATACAAATTTCTTACTTCTTTAAGCTGTGTTTTTGTTTTTTTTTTTAGAGTTACAAACCTCAATTTTTTGCAAATACACTTTTTTTCCGCCTCAGAAAAACTCTTTGGCATACAGTATGTTCAGTATGTATAACATGAAAGTGCTAACCAGGATGACCAGAAGCTCTGAAGGCAATAAATCTACTCACAGATAAGGGAAATGCAAAGGAGATCTGTGGTTAGCAACAGCATGATCCCGTGCATCTGAAGTCAGCTCTTTTGGAATGGAGGCATCAGACAACCTCCCTAGTGGGGTCCCCTTCTCACCCTTGGGCCCCACAGCAGCTGCATAGGCTACTATCTATAGTTATGCCAATGAGTAAGGCTTATATTGGTTATGTAACTTAATGTAAAAAATTAAAACTTGTTAATGTAACAGGAAATAAACTCTTTTGTGTTTCAAAATCTTAAAACATTTTACACCAATATTGTCTGCCAACTACTCACAGCTTCTCCAGTGAGAAGTTTGGCAGAATGGTAAAACTGGCAGCAACCTCCCTGGAGTGAACACTTTGTTCTTCTTCCAGCGTGAGATTGACTCAAGTGTCACACTCAGCACAACACACCCAGCATCCATGCTCTCATAGCTCTACATTTTGATCTTTTCCCATGACCCTCCTTAGATGCTGCAATTAATTCCTAAGGCATATTGGGAAGTACCTCTGCACCTGATGGTCCTATACACCAGTACAGAGGTCTTGCTACCATTTAATAAATGTATACATTCAGTATATTCCTAAAGTTTCTATTTTAAAGTTTTAACCCACCTATGATGACAGGAACAAATGCCACATATATCAGGTTACTTTTTTCTGGTGAGATCGTATGAAATATTGGAGAAAAGTGATGCTTTTTTTAGCTCGTCACTCACCGGCAGGAATGTGACCTTTAAAAATCAATAAAGCTCAAATCTGCTTTTGTTGTATCACAGAGCCCTGAACCGGATATATATATATTGTTGTGTGTTGTGTGTGCATTTCAAAGCATCCAATAGAAGCTGCTAGCTAGCTCTGAAGCAGATAAAAATTATACTTGAGTGTTATCAAGGAAACAGACATCTATAACTTTCTATAATATAATACAGAGATACAAGGATAAATATGTCTCCCCTCTTCCTCCTTATAGTTTGCATGCTGCTGTGATCTGCACAGATTTTGTATTAATGCCCAACCTTTACCTGTCTTCACATTTAATTATCTAAACAAGGTATGATTCTTGAAACAAGCCAGGTCTGTACAAAATGGCTTCTAGTATGTTGTTATGGGGATAATGATCATAAATAAAAATGCTAATATTTACATGGATACGTAGAATAATAAGGTAGGTAAACATTATCTAATTATATCTAAGGTTATATGTAAGTTCTGCAAAAAAATCCTATACAATTGCTTCATTTACTATACTCAGGTAGGTGGTACATATCAAAGTAACATCCACATGAATGGCAGGACCCAAAGTTTTCCAGCAGAACATTGCGCAAAGCATCGCACTGCCTCTGCTGGCTTGCCTTCTTCCCATAGTACATTCTGCCATTCTGCCATTTCTTCCCCAGGCAAGCAACAAATACACACCCAGCCATCTGCATCATATAAACAAAATGCGATATAAAATGCGATCGATAACACCAGGCCACCTTCTTCCATAGTAGTCTCTGTAGTCCAGTTCTGATGCTCATGTGCCCATTGTAGGCACTTTTGGTGGTGGACACAGGTCAGCATAGGCACCCTGCCCAGTCTGCAGCTACACAGCCCCATACACAACAAACTAAGATGCACTGTGTGTTCAGACACCTTTTATATCAGAACTAGCATCAACTTTTTCAGCAAATTGAGCTACAGTAATTCTTCTATTTGATTAAAGTACATGGGCCAGCCTTTGCTCCCCACATGCATGAATGAGCCTTGGCCGCCAGTTCACCGGTTTTCCTTCCTTGGACCACTTTTGGTAGGTCCTGACCACTGCAGACCTGGAACATCCCACGAAAGCTGCAGTTTTGGAGTTGCTCTGACCCAGTAGTCTAGCCATGACAATTTGGCTCTTGCCAACGTTGTTCAAATCCTTACGCTTGCCCATTTCTTCTGTTTCCAAAATATTAACTTCAGAAACAAAACATTCATTTGGTGCCTAATATATCCCATCCACTTCCGGATGCCATTGTAACAAGATAATCAATGTTATGCACTTCACCTGTCAGTAGTCATAATATTATGGCTGATTGGTGTATATATACTGTATATGATCGGTGTATGTATATAGAATCGGTGATTGGTGTGTGTGTGTATATATAACATGTGGTTAGGGATAGCTGAGCTTCTCAGGATGCACACAGTCTGTGTACATGGAAGCTGCTTGAGCTTATGTGACAGTGTGGACAGTGTCAGTCTGTAATCTATTTGTAAAGGTTGAGTGGCCACAGTATGCTGATCTGATAGAAAATGAAACATCTAAAAACATCTATTTTGTGGAACTAAGCATATGATAAATGCTTAGAATAATAATGATGAGGATGTAAATGATATTAATACAATATCAAGAAAATTAGCACAGACTTCTCACTCAACACCTCTATTTTACTGGAAATGTGAAAATAATATTGTTTAAAGCAATAAATGCCATTTGGGAGAGACAGGTAACTTGCCGGTATATAAATATATTATCCGTATGCTGCTATGTATATTTTTGCAGCTTATTTGCATTTCTTGAAAACAAAATAAGCTTGAATCCCGGTGAACAGAAATATTTACAACAACATGCTGTTCTGAGGACTAATCTTCTTACAAAAAGATTAGTATTGCACAATACATTTATTGATGAAGAGAATGTACATTTCTATGCTTCATGCTTAGTAATTTCCAACAGTATCAGTACTTCTGGCATTTTTAGTCACCAGGACAAATGAGGGATCACTTGATGGTGGCACCTGGATCTTAGTGCTGAAAACTTTCAATGTAGAGTGATTGGTTTTAGAAAATACAGAAGAAGTAGTTAAGCAAACAAGGGGTTATGTTTACATTAGAGAAGGTTGGTGTAAGGGCTAGGGGTTCAGGTAGGGTTAGCCAGGGCCATGCCTCCCATGAGGCCAATTGAGGAGGATGTCTCAGGTGGCACTCAAGGTGGTACCGTGGAGGGTAGCATTGACCCAGGAGTGTCCATGGGACACTCTGGCCTCATTGCAGCTCAGTAACACTGAGCAAAGTAAACCCATAGGTTCAGCATTACTGAGCTCCCTCTCATCAATGACTACTCAGAGATGAGAGAGATTGAGGAGAGTCCAGGCTCACTGAGCAGAGCTCCCAGCCACAGCACTTGCCTATATGACAGACACAATGGTCAGGAGCTCTGCTCATTGCAACAATTTTTGTCATGCTCAGCATCAGTGAGGTTACAGCCTAAGGTGTTCATTTTTGTTGTGTGAGGTGTAAAAAAAGGCCGCCTCAGGCAGCAATTAACCTGTGCATGCTACTGGGGTTAGTGCGTGGTTTGATGTAAGGGTTACAGGGATATTTGGTGTGAGGGCTACAAGAAGGGTAAATGTGAGGATTTCAGGGTGGGTTATAGTGAGGGTGGGGACACCATATGGAGGTGACACAGACAATTTTTGGTATTAACAGATTGGATATGCTATGTGCTATTGTACTCTATTAAACAGCATCTTTCTGGAATGTTTAAAAATGGCAAAGTGACTTTTTGCAGTCTAGAACAAGCTAAACTATATCTGACTGCAGCTTGAAGCAATGGAAAATGATAATTTTTAAGGTAAAAAAAGTACCTATTTTACAGCCCTCATATTAAAAGGTGATATATGATCCTAACTTAAAAAAAATATATATCAGTATGTAGGGAACACCACAGAATAACAAAGAAGGAAAGCTCTGGCTTTGCTGGGGAGTCCTGAAGTCTGAAGGCATGTCTGGGTACCTCTGGCTGCTCAAACCCATACCTGTGATTTTTCTTCTTTACATGACACAGTGTTTTAAATGGAAACTGTTTTTTGTTGCAGTGTGTATGCTTTTTAAAGGTGTTATTGTAATATTTACCAAAACATGTATTTTGACAATTCATATTTTCTTACTTGCTGCTAAAAATGTTAATTATGGTGTCTCATATATATATATATTTGTAAATGCACCCACCAACGGTCACTTGTGTATAAGTGAATGGAATTGGTAATTCTATCTTAAAGTACCCATCTTGATAGAAATGTAAGAGCTGCCAATGCTTTAATTCCTTTGAGCTAAGTGGACAGTTTGAGTTTAAAGAGACCCTGTCACTACCCATGCTTTCTCATTAAAGTACAGCATTGAAAAGGATGCTAAAAGTGCTTATTGTACGTGCTCTTACTTTCATTAAAAAATTATCCCCTTCAAACCTAATGCCCCCGGGTTCATTGCAGTTAAAATTCACACTTCCCCAGGGTTTTGAAATGCCCCCTTTTTCTCTCTCATGCTCTTCATCTTACATCCTTCATCTCAGAACAGCTTTGTGCTGTATAGTTAGTCAGCATGCAGGATGTGATCACAGGAGCATGCCATGTCTCAGAGATAAGCTCTACCAGTGTAACAAGACAAGCTTTTGTCAAAGCCATCCTCTTCCTCTCTCTCTACAGCCACTCTTCTTTAAGCATCCTTGCACTGCCTTATTTAAACTTCTGACAACTGCAATGTAAAGTTACCATAGCAAACGGCTGTTCTCATGTACTGATTAAACAGCAGCATGCTGGATCAGAGTTTCCTGGGATAATAGATAAAATGCCAGTGCCTAGCAGCATGGATAGCTCTTTGGGGCAATTATAAGATACACTGGAAAGATGGTCTCTCACTTCCTGATGAGTCTACATCAGGGTTGGGCTTGATGTTCAAGCCAAGCGTGAGTTCGACTCGAACATCAACAGTTTGTGTGTTCGGCGAACACACGAACTGTCAGGGTGTTCGGCAGGCTGTTCCACCGCCGAGCACCAAGCACAAGGCACTGTGCCTTTTGAGCCATGATTGGCTAAAGCCTTGCACCTGACCACAGGTCAGGTTTAAGACTTTGACCAATCAGGGCACAGAGAACAGTGAGAGCCATGATTGGGCAAAGTCATGATGACTCTGCCCAAGCATGCCTCACCCTGTTACAACTGTAAACAGTTGGGCGGAGCTAGCTGTCACTGCTAGCTCCACCCAAATGTTTATATGTTACTGGCATCTGTCAAAATGCCATTCTGCGGCGGTGTTCATCGCAGCGACGGGATGGTGGTTGTCGGGTTTTTAAAAAAATTATTTCTAATTATTTTTTATTGTTTTATTTTGTCGAGTCATCGTTGTTGTGGACAACGCTGGACGTCGTGTCCCCATCGGCATGGGAAAAAGGTGGTTTTCCAGGGGAGACCGTGGAAAAGCACCCTCCCAGTGCCGAGGGCACGTGGCCTGGTATGGGGGTCGCTCGCTCGTTCCATCTCCACTCGGAGATGTAAGCACTGGCAATTGAGGGCAGTGCAGACAGGTAAGTGTGCCAAAATGTGGAATGAAAATGTAGTTATCCTTTAAAGCCCAATTCCACTTTAGGTTAAATCCCCAATAGTGGATCCCCAGCTGCTTTCCCTGTCCCTGAGAAACTCACTGATTCAGCAAAATTGAACAACCTCTCTTCCTGCCTGAATGATGTGCAGCTTCATTCAACACTCACCTTATGAGCCCATGGTGTCAAGGCGCCACCTCCAGACAAGCCTTTCACTCTAGGCTCACAGGAGAATGTTGCAGAGCCATTTCATTTTGCATAACACCACTCTGCAGAATTTATATTCTGCCCACTTGCAGAGGAAGAAAGGGATGAAGAGGACTTGTGGCACCACCAGACTATCTGAAAACATGTATGTACATTTTTTTTAAGGGGGCAGGGACAAACACTGGAGGAGGACTCAAGTCCAGAGTAGGGCTTTAAGCGAATGAGATTGTTTATATAAGACATCATTCTTTTGTTATGTAAGACTACCGTGTGCATCAGTGCATAATCCTGCATCCCTTATAATCAATATACAGTAGAGTCCTAGTGATCTGTGCTGCAAAAAATATATACAACTGCATCCTATGTCATTTTTTGCAAGGGCTGGAGAGTACAGAGGACAGCATGGATAATTGCTACTGCACTGTGTACAGTAATAACAGACCACAATT
>NW_017306625.1:775396-776745 GCF_000935625.1 Nanorana parkeri | reverse complement strand
TTCAAATGTTTCTCAGAGATTCTATTTTCTATTGTCTATTACATCTATTTTATTTTTTTTACCATACACTTTATTTTATAAGAGCACTATCGTATTTTAGTGCTCTAGTAAAAAATAAAAAAGTTTAAAAAAAAAGCCTGAAATAAAGTTATTTTCATCAAATGTAATATTCTCTCTGTTAAAGGTCATGTATCATACAGCGCTTGTAAACACTGCACAAAGCACAAGAATCAGAGCATAATGCAACCCAATATTACAAAGATGATTGATGCTACAAATCATCATACTAAAAGAAAAAAGAACAATGATTCAAAAATGTCATTCCTTGAAAACAACAAACTCTTGGCTTGAGACAAGAAATAATGGAACTATTTTGTGCTGCCTATATATTTCCTTTATAGTAGGTTCTTATGAAAACGTAGCAATTGTAAATGAGCAAATTACCATGAAATTGTGGATAATATGGTTGTTTAGTCACTTGCCCTATCATCCTAATTGTGATATTTATTACAGTAATGCAGAGCTGTTTTTCATAAGGCAAACCATGGAACGTTTTTGTATGTTGTAAGCTAAACTACTTAAACATTTTACAGGCAGTTATTATTTAATTAAAGCCCAACTGAACTTTTAGGTTAAACCAGCTAAATGCAGTTTTTTTAATATATCAGCTACAGCCTGAGCTATGTCTTACCATCATGTTGTAGAGAAGTATCCTTGCTTTCGGTGTGGAAGCAGAGGCCTCTCTGCAGAAATCTAACGCACCCTCTGCTGAGTCAACCAAACTCATGTTCCCATCTAATTGAAGAGCTCTAGCTCTGACTCAGCAGAGATGTCAGACCTCTGCACAGTGACCAATGTTGTTCCCTTCCCTACCATGCCACCAACAAACCTCTGCCCCTGGGATCAAGGCTACCAGGACACTGAATGTCAGCACAGTCTTCGCCTCCCACATGTGCAGGAGCAAAAGGTGAGCCGCATGACTGCTGCTTGGTAAGTGCTGCTGCCTCCTCCCCCACCCTGGAACACAGTCTTACAACAGCTTCAATCCTGACTCCAAAAATCCTCCTAGCAACCTCTACTTTAGGGTCTGCCCAGGGGCGGACTGGGCCGGGGGGCAGGGTGGCAATTGCCCCCCGGGCCTCTGTGCTGCCTTTAAAAACGGCCGCTCCCCGCGGCCGTCAGGGGGCCCGTCACTGGCCTCGCTAAAATATTTTTTTTTCTCCCTCCGCCGCCACTTACAGAGCCGCTTCAGATGGGGCTCTGTACACGGCGGCCGCTCGCTCCTCTAGGCTGACCTCTGAAGGCCCCCGCGGGCGGCCCTCTAAAGTGCCTGATTAGATCCAGCCAGC
>NW_017306625.1:747038-774911 GCF_000935625.1 Nanorana parkeri | reverse complement strand
GGTCATGAAAACAGCTGATTCGGATGACTCGGCCCCACTGGAAGTGACACAATCGAGAAAATGTATAGGATCGAGAAAAATTATAGAACACTGACACTGTCCGGCCCCTCCCACTAACCTCCCACTCTCCTCCCACAGCTCACAGCCCAGAAGCATGGACAGCCAGCGGCGGTCTACCGTGGGTGAGAGTGCCTAAGTACCAGACATGGAGCGGAGTAAGGCCAGAACCATGTAGGGAGCCCAGTGGGAGGAGAGCACCATCCCCCAGCCAATCACCCCTTTCATGAACTTACTAGGAGTCCTCACATCAGCCGACCTTTCACTACTCTTAAATGGAAGGCAAAAGTGGCAGACAGGGGCGGGGAGAAGGCGGGGAAGAGGCAGAGCGGGAGGGGGGCCAAGTTGCTGCACCATGGGCCTCTGGGTTGTACTTGCCCCCTGGGCTAAAAGTTGCCAGTCAGCCCCTGGGTCTGCCTCATATGAATTATCATGCTGCTCAGTTGTACTTGCAGAGCATGATCTGCAAGCCATTTTGCAATAACTCCGTAATAAAGCAGACCTTGAGGCATTGGCTCTCTGCAATAGGGGAACTTTTAAAAATGACATGGAAGAAGTCAAAAACACTGAAGGCAGGGTACTCTCACTGGATACTAATACTACCCCCATACAAGTTCACTTAGCAGCCCTTGAAGCTGCACAGAAGTTCACCACAAGAGGTCCATCTCTCTATATATTTACATGAAGGACACAGAAATCCTCAACTCCAACAATAACATGCAACTGAGAAACATACCTGAAACTACTACTAGGTTAGGCCTTAAAGCTATAGTTACAGCGATCCTTATTTTTTTTCCTAGATAAGCTGCCCACAACAGCACTGGGGCTAGAAAGAATACATAGAGTGCAAGGTTCCCAAAACCCCAGACAAAACACTCCCACAGACATCCTCTGCCACATTCATTTTTACAGGATAAAAAAGAAAATCCTAAAAAAAGCATGGAAAACAAGGCAATTTTTCTTGGATGGAACCACCATACACATACTGCCAGATCTCTCCCGAAATACACTTCATATGCGTTACCACCTGAATCTGTTACTCAACCTCATTCACAACACTGGAGTCTCCTACAAATAGGGGCTCCCCTTTCACCTGGTATTGCACAGAGACACCAGGGCACTGGCCCTGCACACACTACCTCTTACTGGACACTGAGGCAGAAGCTTTACCAAACTGGCTGGATCACCAACATTACATCTTACCATAACCAGACCACAAGACTCTTGCTGGCCAAGTGTTAGGGAAATACCATCTACATCCCACACGATGCTTTATTAGAATGTCCCTCAGACATGTTTTTCAAGGACATCTGACTGGACAACACACAGAGAAAAACACATTTTTCCAAATGTGAGCACCTAACCACCTAATGGTGCCTGCATGACAATCCCTACTTACAGTGATCCGAAGCCACATGAAGCAAGCTGATGTACGGCTGATTTCAGCCGATGTACGGCTGAAATCAGCCGTACCAGCCTGAAGTGACTAGCTGAACAGTGTTCGGCTCACTTCACTTCTGATCGGTCATTCACTCGGCTGCCCTCGGCAGCTTTGTGAATAGACCCCTTAGTCCTCATGCCCTTGGTATTTCTTATCTCTTAGTTAAGCCCACACTCATACAAGGTGGTGAATCACAATAGTACTACCTCTCACAACAGTTTTGCCCCACCAACTATTATATGGGAGTACTCATGCAGGTTGTGGGGGGCCAAAAACATCCTTCTCTGCACTCTAAGGGCTTGATTTACTAATGGAAAATAGGCTGTACACTTTGTAATGGGATTTTCACTTTGCTTAATGAATGTGGTAAAAATTAACGTTTGCAAATAATACCCAATCATTTACAAGGAGAAATAATAGTATTTTTTGATTGCACATGATTGGATGATGGAAGTCAGAAGAGCTTCATCTCATCTACTAAGCTAAGAGAAAATTCCCTTGCAAAATTCAAATTCCCTTGTAAAATGAAGAGCCTATTTGCCTTCAGTAACTCAACCCCTGAGTGTTAACATTTTCCCCATATCCTGGTGGATGGGCTTCTGCATGTAATCTCTAACCTGTTTATAGAAGGCATATAAAAAAAATGCAGAAATCACCATCATGATCAGCAGATCTAGAGTTAATGGCAGTAGAAGATGGATGGAAATTTAGATTTGTACTTCAAAACTCAATGCTGCCTCACCCCTTCCGCCCCCTGAGGTGCCCCGGTCCTTTAATGTGATAGGCAGCCTCACTGACCAATAGGGAGGTGCGAGGGGTGAAAATAAGCTTGTCTTTACCAGAAATAATTTAAGATTTAAATAAAATATTAGTGGCTTATATCTCAGTGTGTACTGATAATTGTGTCATACAATTTTTATTGTAGATAACCCATGCTTAAGTGTTATGTTTGCTTGAATTGCCCAGGATTGTGACAGGTTTATTAAATATGACTATTTTAATTCCACCATGTGAGGTTTTTAGGCAAGTTTGTGCAATGACAAAATTTACATTTTTGTCAAATTAGTCCTTCTAGCAATATTATTGCATGTGATAATACTGCTTGAGAGGCCATTCAGCATGACTGAAGTCTATCTTATCTTATTAATCACATATTAATTTCTCATCTCTCCTCTACTCTTGTTTTTTTTAAAGCAAAATTTCAGGCAAAAATGTTCTTAACCCTTGTAGTAGGGCTACCTCCGCACTGCATGGGTTAAGTGCTAATTTTTGTCTAAAGTTATACTTACCTGATTGTTGGACCCAACTTGCTCTTAGATCGGTACCTGGAGCAGTCTCTCCCCCTCCACTGCAGCAGTTTAAAGCTCATTGAGTCATCATGTTCTATACACAGTGTAGGTTGTACCTTTGCTGCAGTGAAGGAGGAGACAGGTTTCAGTGACTTGAGTAACAGCCTATGTCACCAGCACACCAGTCCTTTTAGGATTGCAAAAGTTTCATGTATTGTTTGACACAGAACTTCAATAAATTAAGCTTTTGCTACCCTAAAAGGACTGGTGTGCTGGTGACATTTCTACAATTGGCTGATATTTGCAGCGCCATCTGCAGTCACTGCGAGCACCCTCCACTACAAGAGACTTTTCGGTAAGGAGTGCAACAAGGATAGTATTTATTGAGTAACAGCCAGCCGGCTCTGTGGTTCAGATGAGTATAACTTTTTATTTAGCACCTAGACATAAACCAACACTTGACCCTTGCAGTCCAGGGGTAGCCCCACAGCAAGGGTTACGAAAATTTTTGCCCGGAAATCTGCTTCAAGCCTTGAGCTTGCAGAAAAATATTGCTCTAATCCTTATAAGAGTCATATGTACAATGCATAGCAAAAAAAGGCAATGCACTTATAAACTAATTCAAAACCCTCTGAAAATATCTTGCTATAATATAAATTATGACTTATAATAATACATACCAGAGAGAATATAATGTGAATTTGACATTTCTAAAAAGCCTCCAGAATTCAACTTGCCATTTTTGTTTTTAATAGGAATTCTCTATGTTAGGAGATGGCAATGATAAACAGTTTCCTGCTGTTTCCACAAAGTTCAAACATTTTAGAAAAACCTCAGATAGTGCTGCAGCCTCACAGTGTGCCATCAAGCTCTGTCCCTCTGTAGATCCTGTGATCAGGTCCGAAATGTCCTTTTCTTTTACTGCTCTTTTCTCTTGCTTGCATTTAATATATATTCTTTCTACTTTTTCTCTTTCTCTAGTGATGACAAAAACATTTCCCATGTTTTTGTCATCACTAGCCTTCTGAGGCTTCTCAGCACCCCTACTTCTTTCTAAATCCTCTGAGAGACAAATCCAATTATCCTATGTATTTCTATTGACTGGACTTCAGCAGCTGTCACATCTCTGACAAATGTAGTTAAATTCACAAAAATTTGATCTTTGATGCTTGCATCCACTATTCATCACTGTCCTGGTCCTCAATAAACACCTTACTGATTCAATGTTACTTAAAGCAATGATTCCCAACCTGTGTAATCTCAAGACCCACATTTGTCCTTGGTCATTAAGTCGCTACCCCAAATTGCACTGCAATGGAACGCATGGCATTGCGGACTAGCGCGTTTCGATGCTGGAAATCAAAGTGTGGGTGGGAGGTGGTTTTGGGGTGACATTCAGATGAATGGCAACGCAACACAACTCACGCATCAGAATGCACGGTAGGTGCGATTGCATGGTACCGTGCGTTAATTGCACAGGACTTTACGATTACCGCACTGTACTAGTGTGAACGGACCCTCAAAAACACTGACAGACACAATCTCACACACTCACAAACACAATCTCACAGAAAATCTCACACACACACACATACAGACTCCAAAAAAATGTAATATTATTTAAGATCCACCCAGTCTCACGATAACTGGAGTGGATCCTCAGGCTGGGGTCCAGTGTGGGCTGCCTTGCTGTGATGGAGCTCCCTTGCATGCCCTGTAGGGGTGCCAGGAGTCAGAATGTGACATCACTCCGGTCCAGGGCACGCAAGGGAGCACATATGGGTGTAGCTACCTCGCGGCCATGGTACCCCACCTCAAGCTGACACTCAGCACTGGGCATCATATTTTGAATGGCTGCTGGAACTGACAGTGCTGCACTAGGAGGAGGCTTAGGAGCCTCTCACCTAGAAAACTAGAAGGCATGCGGTGACCCACTGAGCACAGGGTTGCGACCCACTTTTAGGTCACGACCCACTAATTGAGAACCAAGAACCTAAAGCATACTGTATATCAAGGAAAAGTAAAAACAAAACACAATGCATATGCAGTACTGCTCTGCAATACAAGCACATTTCCCTATATTTTATCCCAGGTTAAAATTGTATTAACCCTTGCAGTGGGGCTACCTCCGCATTGCAAAAGTTAAGTGCTCGTTTTTGTCAAGGGCCAACAATAAAACAGTTATACTTACCTGATTCTCTAAGCTGTCTGGCTCTTAGACTGGTGCATAGAGCCTCTCTCCCCCTCCTAAGGTCCCTGAGTGGTCTAAGGTCCCTGAGTGGTCTAAGGTCCCTAAATCATCATATTCTATATACAGTTTATAGGACATGATCATGCCAAGAGACATACCATCACTGCAGCGTAGGAGAAGACATGCTGGAGGGAGTGCTGTCTCAGCTGGCGGGCTTGGAGGACCGGGTGAGTATAACCTCGAAAAAAAACGAGCACCTAACCCTTGCAGTGCGGGGGGTAGCAAGGGTTTATACAGTTTTGACCTGGAGTTCTTCTTTAAAGAACCTGCAACTACAGAAAAACTAGAGAAAAATGCCTGCCAATCTGCCAGAAATGTATTCCCAAGTATTGTTGTGGGCTGACAAACCCGAGTGTTGTCAACCCTGCCCAGTTTTCTTTTGCTAAACTATTCAACCACTCCCACTCTCTAATCTATATAGCAGGAGTAGGAAACCTAGGCTCTCTAGCTGTGGTGGAAATCCCAACACGCATTTGTCCCTGGTAGTCTTCTATGTGTCTTGCAAATCCTCATGTAGTTCACAACAGCTGGAGTGCCATAGTTGCTCAACCCTGCTCTACATGATGCTGCTCCCAACTGCACTATACAGTATAATACTTATTAAAACAAATCAAGTGACAGCCTTATTGGTTTTAAAAATGATTTAAGATATAGATCATCAAGCACCTTAATATGATACCACCTTGATAATAGACTTTTGACTTTTTTGGGAAAACAGAGCATTTCATCCTACATAATATTTTTAAAGGTTGAATAAATGAACACATCACTTTTAACCTCTGACAAACACTGTAGATATCACAATTAAAACACATTTTTGGGCCGGATTAATTATATTGCCAAAGTAGAGTACAGAATAATTGTAGCCCAGCAATATCTGGAGCTTACTGTTCAAACAGTATGAGAGAAGTAAGGGTTTAATTGAAATGTTAAAGACATCCACAATTATCTTTTTATGTGTGCGGAAAGCCTTTGGGAAATCTATATCAAGATATTGTCTTTGTTACAATATACTACAGCTGACATAGATCTCTGAATTATAGTTTCAATTGTCTGTATAATAAACTAATGTTATTTAATATAGATAGTTAAAATTGTTAAAAATACATTGGGGGGAATTTATGAACGTGTTTGGAACAAAAAATTTTGTTGCAAAGACCAAAATGTCATGATAACTAACCGCAAAGTTTTAGCTCTGTTGTGCATCTTTTTTTAAGTGTTTTTGCAACATATTCATGTTTGTGCCTCACTGAATATGTTTTATAACAATTTTGCACAATTTCTCAACTGTGCAGTAATTGCATCCAGTATTTACGACATTAAAAATCATCCAAACTGTCGCTCATTCTAGAAGTCCTCCTGAGCATGCCTTTAAGTATTGCAAGGATAACTCAGCTTCATACACTCAAGTTAGGTAAGGCCTTCAGGGCTATTCAGCTATCATCCAGGAGGTTCCCTGCAAGCTTGTGACAATTTAGAGACAGTTTAGAGACCGGGACAATTTTGAGACTATTGTCCTTATGAAGGCATTTAAGAATGAAACATAAACTGGGATAATACATCTGTCACTATATGCACTAGAAATCAGGGATGCAACAGATTAAAAGACGCTGATGATGCAACCAAGTTGATACATTCCCCCAATGTATTATTATATAAAAAATATACACCTAAATCGAAATAAAAACATTATAACTAGGGATGAGCTCGGGTTCAGGGCGAACCCAGTCTGAGCCTTAGCTACTCTTAATCCGTAAAAGGCATGGAGCCACCACCCACTCAATCAGTTACGGGCCAGGCATTCCCTGCCCTATAGCTGCACATAAATAAAGGGGCAGGATGCTTGTGCTGACATCAATGACCTTATACAGCCAAATGGCTATACTAGGTTAATGTAATTGACCAAATATAGCCATGCGGCCATATAAGGTCAATGAAGTCACAGCATCCTTCCTCTATTATTACATGTAGCTGCAGGTGGAGAATTCTCCTGCCACAGCTGACTGGGCAACAGTGGAAGGAACTTCCTTTTGGATTCTGAGCAGCTCATATTCAGAACAAACCAGGTCCGAACCTGAGCTCATCGCTAATTATAACTTTTTTAACAGTATAATAACTGTGGAGAAAAAAAGAATCTTGGAGTGTGGTGCCAACTGCAACCAACTAATTTCTAATCTGCTCCAAAGAAATGACCGCAAAAATGTTATATTGATTTATTGCCTTATATTATGTGAGCAGAATATTTTTTTAAATATTTAATTATTTAACTTTTTTATCATTAATATTATTATATGATAATCCCCCAAAATGTATGCTACACCCACATTTTTAAAAGTGTTGCCTGTCTGGTTCCAAGCTGATAAAAAGACATTTTAAAATGTTAGCAATTAATATGAGCCCAGATTTACATTTAAATACCAAACACCAGTACGAAATCATCACCATAACTACAACTACAATATAATGAGACTGCAACATACCTCTTGTTTTTTGAAATTCTGCACATACTCCTCAAACTGTTCATCTTTTGTTTCATCTGCTTTTCCAAGTTTCTGAAGCACCTGTAATGTACATAGTAAAAAAAGGTTTTAGGAACAAATGAATATGCATAGGATATAACTGCAGAATAATGCACTTTAATTCCAGTATGTGCTGTTAATAGAACTTTGCCATGTTATCCTTTCCCAGGAATTGGATATAATTTCTTTCCTATGTTATATATAGCCTTCATGAGCCCCTGTACGATGGTTAGGCAGGTTGCATGCTACTAATTTAGGTCAATATTAATTATGATGATTGTTATCGCTATTTTAATTTTTTCACACAGCACTAATTTCTTCTGTAGCCCTGCTCAGAGTGAGAAAGATATATTTAACAAGAAATGATATGTACTTCGGTTGAAGCAAAGGGGCTGATGCATTAAATATAGATAAAAGAAAGTAGAAACCAATTAGGCCTCATTTTTAATTTTAATGTAAAAATGTAAAGCAGTTCTCTAGACATTAAAATATAATGTGAAGCAAATGTCCAAAGTTTATGGTTGCAGCATTTTTTCATACAGACATCAGCTTTTTTTTCAACAGGAAACACTATCCACTAACTTGGAGTGGCAGCAGTTTTTCTTAGCTGACCAGTTATTTGAGCTGGCCAATTGTGTGCTCAACCTCCACATCCCGTAGCTCACCAGAGTGCACCTACATGACATAGAGTGCCCTACAGGCTCCTCTTCTCTGCACCACTCAAATCAAAGGATTAGGGCACCAAGAGATGACAAAATAGGCCTCAAATAGGTTGGGGGAGCTTTTCATAAAATTCAGACTTGGCTTTAGAGGAGCTTAAACAAGGACTCTGATTGGTTGCTCATTTTTTCCAGTTTTAATACACCAGATTCTAAGTACTGGTGAATATATTTGGAAAATAACCCGTGGAAAGGGCTGATGTTGTAAGAGCGGCTGCTATTTCCAAAAGAGATCTGTAGGACTATAGATGCAAATATCTTCTTGATTGTTATAAACCATACACACACTTTTCTCTGGTTTTAATCAGAGTTACTAATCCCTTCTGCCCTATCCCTGATAGACAGTCTGATATTGTTATACAAGAAAAAGTGTTACTGTCAATAACTAAATTAATAATGGACTGATGATGCCATCACTCTAAAGGGTAAGGTAAGTAAGTGTAAAATATGAAGGCTGCCATTGCTGAAAATTGTGATTTCCAGATTTTGATGCTGACCTTCTAGTTTTAGCACTTTTGGGCACTGTCCTGAAACAAGTATGCAGATAAATACATCAGACTTTTCTGATCTGTATACTTAGGATGTTGGCATCAATTGTTCATCAATAATATAACCTTTTCCTTCGGCACCCTTTGAGCTCCCAGATGGTGCATTTGCAGAACAGAATTTAACTAAATTAATAATTTCACTTGGTTAGAAGGTGGTGAGTCAGCTTAGTACACACATTAGTGTATTTAGAGGTCATGCTACCTCGAATGCCTGAAGGTCATTATGTCCTTTCTATACTTGTTCATTTTCATTTGTCACCAAAAACATTGTATCCTGAATATTTTAAAAAGCAAAAACATTACGATTGGAAATCTCCTATTGAAAGCAGCATAGTTGCTGTTTTATTGCAGAACTACCACTGCAAAATACAACACTCAAATCAAGAACCTGAAGAAGAAGATTAGCCAAGAGAAATTTGTGCTTCAGGGAGCCTTGTGTCGCCACTAACATCACCAGTTATTTTATGTCATGACACTAAATTGTAAGAAAAGTAAGTCCAACTGTGGCCAAAACTTTTTTCTGTTGTGGATAGAGCAGGGAAGGGTAAAAACGTTGGTTGTGGTTTTAATTAACTTCCTGTCAGAACAGGAAATAATGGGAAATCTCTCCACGAATACCAAAAAAATGTAGTGCATAAGGGGTTGAAATGACAATGTTTTAATTGCTGTATATGGCTTCCTATCATGGTGATAACCACACCCCTCATTTCTTATATAGGCGTTATAGGTACAGGAAACAAGGGACAGAAATAAAAAACAAATGCTGGAATTAGGCTTTTACATTTTGTTGTTAATTTTCCACAAGTGAGTGACTGCAAATGTGTTCTGTAGTTGCATTTACAAAACAAAAGCTGAAAGCGGGTTTTAAAAGCTATAACATTCATCAGGGAGCAATTATGCAGGTAATTAAACATAGGGTATGTCTATCCCGAGAATACACAAGAGCATACAATGCAGGATCTATTTCAGATCCCCCCGACAACTATAAAAACTCTTAACTATGGTAATCATTCTGTGGTTCGTTTTGAAATTGCCGCCGCTCACCTGAAGAAGGTCCCCCAACTTACTGGTTGGTAACTACATTGCCCCCCTCACCTCTCTTTTTTATTTCCAACTCTCAATCCATACCCCTCTGAACACTATTCACGTGTATCACTATTTCAACCAAAGCTTATTATATGTGTACCTAACTGCAAATACGTTGTTATTAGATTGAAGCTGCAATTTTGTCTGTAAGTTCTTTTGGAATTGACTATTTATGAAAACATGGTAAACATGCAGTGAGTTCAGCACTGCAGAAAGCAATTCATTTAAAAATCAGTTGTTTTCCCTTGTTCAGGACCTGCTGGAAGACTCTGACAGGTGGCGCCAAATGTAAACAGTTGGGCGGAGCTAGCGGTGATGTCACTGCTGGCCCCGCCAAATTGTTTATATTTTGCCGGCAGCTGTCAGATTCTTCATTCTGCGGTGGCAGTTCGTCGCGTGCGGTCGGGTCAGCGAGGGTCATTTTTTAATTTTATTTATTTTATTTGGCCTTCGGCAGCTTTGTGAATAACTCCCTTAATAAAAAACAAAACAAATGTTTTCAATATCCAGTTAATCCTAACCATGATGCATACACAAGGGAAAGATACTGTATGCAAAACTGCTAAATGTTTCCTTATAGCTAAAGTACATTAAAAGTCCAGTTGTCTTTGAAATCTCAGATATTCATTGGCAAAACTGAAAACGGATGTGAAATAATCAAGTGAGCATCTATGATATGACCCTTATGGTTATTTTATTTTCCATTTGGATAGTGATATAGCATTTTATATATATTAAATTAGATTTTGCCTATAGTATGACTTGTATATATAATTTGTTAAATTAAATTAGGCTTTAACTTACATTACCGCGATCTAAATTATGTGATGCATATGAAATGCTGCACAAATCTGAATAGGCTTCTGCAAGTATTGCTTGGCATAAATAAGATTGAAGAAAGAACATTTACTGTAAAAAAGGTGCTGGATTTTCTCTGATGGCTAAAATATTACATATTCTTATATAGCTGAAGGTATGCAAGTGCTTTGTATTTTCACTGCTTACTAAAAATAGAATAGAATTGATGTATAACTTACACTACTGAAGATTTTGCATTATAAATATTTTCCCAAAAAAACATATCAGGGGAGCATTGTTCCTGCCACTAACCTGCAATATAAGGGACAGTATATTACTCCTGTCTGCTGAACTCTACAGCAGAGAGGAGTACTATACATAATTACAAAATGTTGACTATTGCGCTGTATGTTATATACTATTAACTGCTGCACTCTGCATGCTGTGTTGCATCTTAAAGTGGGACTGTCTTATACAAAAGCCCCTTTAAATGGCACTTCTACATCGACTGGCCATAGTTTAAAGGCCAAATTGATTCTGACGAATTTGGACAACAAATATGCCAAGATTGTCAATTTTGAACCAACAGGATTTGCCACAAGACCAAGGTTACTGTGATACTGAACCTCATTCCTATTTCCCACTACAGTTTTCCTTTAAATTATATTTTCCTTTGCTGCAGGAACTAGATACAAGGACTGAGAGACATCACACAGCAATCAACCAGAGAACATCTAACAGTTTGCTATAATAATTCAAATTAAACCATGCCAAATACTGAATGGAACATCTGATGTTAAAGTGTATATACTACTCTGTTTTACTGCTAATTGGCAGCATTCAGAGGATATGTAGAAGAAAAGCAGTTCATTGAATGTGTTTTCTCACCAATTGTATAAGGCTAATATAAGGTGAAATATGGTGGATATCCTATCTGTTGATCTCCCTAAAAAGCTCAGCTAAGGAGTACATCTGTGAAAGCAGCAAATCAAAGTACAGTACAATGCACATACCAACCAAGCAGATGATATCCTATACAGGCTAGATGTCAGAAAATAAATTCTGATTTGCTGAACTTTGCATTGTTTTGTTGAATAACTTTTTAATTTGGAGATGAAGAAAATATCTAAGCTTAGATATTTTGCTATAGATCACACACAATTCAAAAGTAAGCTGTCTTATAGTATGGGTTACAGCTAATCAGACTTTAAAATATCCCTACGGGCTGTAGTTTTCCAACATCCATGTCCAGTATACTTGTAAAGATTGTGGAGGTAGGTGAAGAGTGTCATGCATAATAGGTCATGAAAACGTCAAGCAACTGGAGAACAATGATCACTTTATTAATGTATGACAAAAAAACCCATCCGATGCATTTCAGGGGATTTGGAATCCTTCTTCATCAGAACTTTGGAAGTGTTAGATCTTTTGGTTGTGGCCAACAGATCTAACACTACCAAAGACTTCAAGATGGGGGCGCTCCAATCCCCTGAAATGGGTTGGCTATGTTTTAAGGGGTTTAGGACTTTCTATTTACCCACCTACCTCCACAATCTTCACATGCTTGAAAGGACCCAAATCAAAGAACGTCTACAGACATACCCACCGAAAAGGTCTAGAGCTAGCCCTATAAATCTCATTTCTCATTATTAGTGTGCTAAATTATAAACACAATAAAAGATAGAATGAGAAAGCCCTAAAGGAGGGAAGGAAGCAGTAAAGCATAAAACTCCTCTCTGTAAAACGGTGCAGGCACCAAATGTGTTACTAATATATGGGCTGTATTTACCTTAATGACACTTGAGGGCCAATGGACTTTTTTTAATGTTATTTTACTATCTACCCCATCACAACAAACTTCATAATCAGAGTGAAGTGTTCATCTCCGTGGCTTCACTGCCAGCATAATCAGCACAAATCTATTGTTGTTAGATGTGAACACTCGTGCTCATTAGCAGACTTTACTAATTAACCTTTAATAGAATATGGAAATGAATGGTACTTAATAGGTGCTGACCAAGCATTCATTCTGCAGACGATGCACAAAGTTGTCACCATGTTAACATTCTCTCACCACACACCAGTTTGGAATGCGGTTAAATGAGGCAAATGTACCATTCTAAAAAAACATGCCTGTAAATGTAGCAGTTTGTGAATAAGGCCAAATAACATGCTTACGACAAGCCTGTCAGTGTCTAGAATAATGCTTCAATGTAATGCACAATTCATCCTAGGTACTGCTGTGCCAAATAAAACAACACCAAGTTCTCCTGACTCCAACTAGCTTTTGTGCTGTTACTAATCAGCTTTCCTAAAAGGTGTTGAATTTCCACTCTTGACAACTTGGCAGCAATAGTGTGAATTTAAAAGGTAAAAGAAATGTCTTTCTGGCCTTTTTAAATGATAAAAACACAATTTTTCATCATATAATACTGGTGCACTTATAATAAATAAATATACATCGCACAGTGATTATCTCCAATCAATTAGAATGTTTGGAGGGCAGACACTGGCCTTAGTCTTTTGAGTAATGAAGCGTTTGCTTTATTTTAAGAGAACATACCTTTAAAGGAGAACTATGGGGTCAGTGTTTTTCCCCATAGTTCTCCTTAGGGTAACGGGAGGACACAAACTAGCGTCCTCCCGTTACCCTAAGCTCAGTATACCGCTAGCTACAGCTCGCGGTATACTGAGACTCCGCAGCCGGAGCGGATCCCGACTTAGATGACGGGATCCGCCCAGCTGCGTGAGTGACAGCTGGCTCTGCCTATCTAGAGGCAGAGCCAGCTGTACCCGCCCCCTCCCCCGTCTGTTCCGCCAGTCAGCGCTGGCAGATCGGAGTGTGGAGAGGGGAATCCAGCCCCTCCCCCTGTCACGGCACAGAGCCGTGACAGGATCGAGAGGCGAGCGAACCCGGTATGTGTTCGCTCACCTCCCGATCTACTGAGCCGACCTGTGACAGTCTCATTGTGACAGGTCGGCTAGAACTATGAGGTGAGTGAAAAGCACTCACCTCATAGTTCTCCTTTAAGGTCTCTTCATATTCTGTTTAGGCCGCATCAGGATTGATTTACTAAAGGAGTTCTTCACTCAGTTATGTGTACCTCTGTTCACTTTGAATACCCAATCATGTGCAGATAAAAAATAAATAAATAGGTATTTGCTTTTTACATGACTTGGATAATTAATGTGAATATTTTTTTCAGTTTATTGAGTGCAGACTCTTAACACCTTTAGTAAATCAGCCTCACTATGCTGTCATATAAGTAGGGCTGAATTTACAATTAAGCCTATACAGAAGCCTGTGCCTACAGTATAGGCAGCAAGGACAAGGAACTGGCTTTTCACTGGCTTTGGCCATATATATTTTTTCCTATCAACAGCAGGATGCAATCCTCACATACAATGGTGGACAAATTTGTTGGCACCCTTCCATGAAAAAAGAACCTACAATTTTTCTCTGAAATAACTTTAAACTGACAAACGTTATTGACATTCATCTTTGTTTATTCCATATTTAATGAAAATCAGACTCTGCTTTTGATTTTTTTTCAACAGTTCAACAGAATATTTTAAATAATAAAACAAATGAAAGTGGCATGGACAACAATGATGGGACGCTTAAAGTAAAATTGTGTTGTATGATGTGTGATAGAATTCAGATTGGGCTCATAGAAAGCCACTTCAGAATAGCCAAATGTTTTGTTCTTGCCCATTCTCGGGGGCTTTTAGCTATATTTTGGGTCATTATCCTGCGACTGAGACAGAGTCTTCTGAAGCTGTGCAATTCATTTGGCTCCAGAATTCCTAGTGTTGAGATTTTATTGTGCCCTGCACAGATTCAAAGTGACCTGTGCCAGACACAGGAAAGCAGCCCCAAAACAAAACCAAGCATATTTACAAGAAGACACAGTGGTCTATTCACGAAGCAGCCAAAGGATCTAGCCGTAGCTCCGGCTGATCCTTCGGCTAGCTTCGGCCCCAGGGCCCCTTCGGTTCAGTAGAACCGAAGGGCTGATGTACGGGCTATTCCCTATATCCCGTACAGCTCCCGAAGTTAGCTGAGTGGCTCAGTCGAGCCGAAGGCATATGCCTCGGCTCGACTGAGCCGTGCTGAAAGTCGAAGCTGGCCGACCTACAGCCTGCTTCTGTTTGGCTATACTCCCATGAACCCTAAACTTCATCATAATATTTGCAACTGTAGACACAGGAATATCAAGCTGCTTGGAGATGGTTATATAGCCTTTACCTTTAACATGCTGGTCTATAATCCTCTTTCTGAACTCCTTACACAACTCTCTCCTTTGCTTTCTCTGGTCTATGTTCAGTGTGGTACACAATGATACTGAACAGCACAGTATCTGTTTTCATCTTTCAACCCTTTTGCTGCTGCCATATGACATACAGCTGCAGCAGTGGGGCCCTATGAGCAGCCAGGGGTCTGCTTACATGTGTAAAACTGACATGACATTACATTGGAAGTGATCACATCCATGGGCTATTAAATGAGCCACACCGGAACCTTCCTCCTATCAGGTATCCCATACTCTGCTGCCCCTCTTGAGGCCCGGGGACAGCATGGCAGGCAAGGGTTGCTAGAGGAGAGGAAGATTAGGCAACATCCATTTGCTGATCTCTTCTCCATGGAATGAACCCAGAATCGAAGATACATTTGATAATTGTGTCACTTCCGGTTTTCAGAGCTGTCATTCCCCACCCACATCACACAAGAAGCTTGTGTGACATTGAATTAAAATATTGACAAAATAAAAAACAAAATACTACTAGATATTGTAACTTTTTCACACTTACAGCGCCTACATATGTAGACTAGGACATTGAACTATTTCTGTTGACTATTTATGCACCTTGCATCAAAGGTACCTTTTTATTAAACCAAAATTCGGATTATTGTTATTGCCTTTATTATTATTTTGATTATCAATTTTTATTTGACATTACAATCATCTTTTTCTACTTTGTTTACAATTAATTGATCATTCTGCCACTAATAATCTTCCTTTGCATTGTTTGTTTTTCAATTCTACAATCTCCAGAAAAAGCTGTCCCAACAGCTTTTTCTTTTGTTTCTCATTGTACAGAGCCCCTGGTGACTGACCTAGTTTGTGCGATCCTTGTAATTTAAAACTATATATTTATTCATGAAAACAATCAACACAACCATTACCAGTATCTTTATTCATAAAGTACTCTATACTCTACTGCACAACACAGTGGGAGTTTAATATAATCAGAACTCTACAGGTGGAAAATGTTATAACAACAGGATACCCTTGCTGCTGTATATAGGCTAATTAATTATGTACACTCCTCAATTCTACAGTGTTCAGAAACACAAGGGGAAAAAATCTTGCTTTATTACAGCTCAGTATCAAAGCATTCTGACTTCTTGTAATAGTTTTGTTTAAGCACTACCCTTCTTTTTTTGTAAACCCTTAAATTGCTGTAACACAGTGTTTTGTTTTAAATTGATATTAAAGACAAAAGGTTTGCAAATGCTGATTAAATTACTTACAAAGGATGTTGTGCCCTGATGTTTAAAAGTGTTAGTTTCCTGCAAAATCAGCTGGTTCCATGAGCACTGGCCCAGATATCCTGTTTTAGGGTGACTCCTTTACCTTGCAGTGTAATATTGAGCCACCCTTCTGTGTGCTAGTAAGCGTTGCGTGGCTCCACAAACACCCAGGCACAGCAGGGTGACAGTGGCTACCAGAACAAATAGAGAGATCATCTTTCCAGCAGGGTGATTCATTTACATTTTGTGTTATTTTGTCAACTAGTAAAATACTTAAAACAGAAAATGCTATGGCACTATAGGGCTGTATATTAAAGCCCAGTGAATACTAAGTATAGTAAATAAACAGATCTACTTACATTTGCAATATTGTGCACTATCATTATGTGAATCGTGTATTTTATTCACATAATGCAACCAAGGATGCTTTTTTTTTTTTTTTCAGCCTGATTTCCTTATCCGTGGTAGCTTCTATTACTACCCAGGTCCCCAAGGATCCACCTCCTTCTAGGACTACACTGTTGCATCCCACCACTTTGTGTGTTGATATGCATGGTCAGTACAGAGAGGTGAGACCTGAATGCCTTTGATGGAAAGCTGATCCTGCAAGTGACTTGTGGCATGGACAATAAAGTTGTTACAAACAAAGTTTATTTAAAAAAAGTGTATTGCAAACTGTTCTGCTGGTCCTCTGTGACAATAGTATTAGGAAGCAGGAACCAGCAGAAACATCTATTAGTGCTAATAGTACAATGCATCATCCGACATGGACTACTGTTATGGTTGCACAACGGGGATATTGTAATTGCACTTCCTCACCTAAAGTTGGGGGATGCACAGGACCAGAAGAGAGAGTGTGGGCGCCTCAGGCTAACTATAGCAACACTCAGTTATAATGCTTGTGATTATTTTTAGGGTTTACTACTATTTTAAGTAGGGATGCACGGATACCATTTTTTTCAAGACCAAGTACAAGTACTCACTGATACCAATTACCGATACATTTTTTTTTGTGTCATGTGACAGTTTTTTAAAAATAATACAGACTGATGGTTTTAGGACAATGGTGGCGCGCCAGTGTCTGGTCCCAGCTGCAAATGCTGTGCCCCTGGTAGGTCTGCCACTGACTCCAAGGCAGAGGGACTACAAATCTCAGCAATACATTATATAGCAATGTAGAATACCACCAGCCATAGAGGATTACAAATCCTAGCAGTACATTATACAGAAGACACTTTGGCTAGTATTCAGCCTCTCAGGTCGAGCAAGAGCAAGACCACACTAAGCAGGTCGTTTAGAGAATGAATCCCTATACTATTACTGGCCCTTATTATTAGGGGTGCAACTTAATATTAAATAGAAATCAGGCAAAATGTCAAGCTTACAAACAGAAGTAAAACATGGAAAACTGGTCAAACACATAGCAAACAAAGTTGTGATTGTAGAAGCGTGAAGTTATGCTCTATAGAGTTTTTCCCAGCAACTGACACTGGAAAACAACATTAACATTTCAACAACAGTACAACCCTTACCCAGCTTTGATTCTGAGAATCTTCACTGCTAGGGCTTCTAGTAAAAAAAAAAACTTTACAGATTGCTAACTGTCTGTACAACCAAGGGAGAAAACACATCAACTCAGCATGAGGGGCATTTCTATATCCAGTATCTGAAATTTACATTGATCTCCCTCCCCAATGAGAGCTCCTTTCCAACTGGAGCCTAAACACAGAGAATTAATTCATCATGATCACAACAATGGGGAGCATATTACCATACTGCAACATTACTTTAGATACTGGTAGCATATTGTTTTATCTGATGAAAAAAACCCTGCCTACAATGTCCATTTTAGGACTTATCTTAGTTTCCTTCATTTTCCTTCTTCCCCCAGATCTGGCATCACCTAGACATTAAAGTCTGGGAAGTGAAGATCCTGATCCTGAGTGACTAAACCGTGGCAGATCGCATCCTCTGCCTGGGGAACCCCCGAACATCATCCGGCACTGAGATAAGGAGTAGAGAGAGGGGGAGAAACAAAGAGAGAGGAGAAAATGAGAGAGAGAGAGAGGGCCGGTGCATTCAACCCCAGGTAAAAATAAACTTAAAAAAACCTTTAACCCCGCTGCTTTCCTGCCCCACAAGGCTGCCGGGAGGTCCCCAGTGCGGGACCTTCTGGCAGCCAAATACATTTAAAAATGTAAGTGCTGGTATCGACGTTTAGTATCGGGGCATTTCCATGAGTAGAAGTGCTTGTGAAAATGCCCAGTATCGTCACCGATACTGATACTGGTACCGGTGCACCCCTAATTTTTGTATTTACTTACTACTGTGTAGCATGCACTGCAATGTAACCTTGGTTCTTTTACCCTAGCTTTTCCAGACTCAACTGTGTACAACAAACCTGTGGCTACAAGTGCAAAAAAATATGACCAGATTCACACACAAAAGTACACATTATCCCACATTATTTACATGCGTTAAGAAAGCCCAATATTGTTAAACGATAACATAGGTTTCAACAAACCTGGGCCTTTTATGTGTGATGGTGGTCTAAAAGGCATGTGTTGTACAGAATATTTTTTTATTAATTTTCTATAATATTATAGTATAATATATTAATATTATATTATAGAAAATTAATTTAAAAATATTCTGTAAAAAAAAGACGTGTGTGGTGTGCTGTGCAGCTGCATTGGGGTGCTATTCACAATTAATGGCATCACTAAGCAATGTACAGTGGGCTGTGCACTTACCACACGTTAATGCAACACGAGTGTCAAACTGCCCTAAGTCTCCATTCCTGTGCTGCACCCATACCCCTCTCAAAAATCTCTACAGCTTGCTGGTACATCTTGGTATTAAGACATGCATTCTCCACCTCCTACAGCACAATACGGCCTAAGCATTGTCACATGGGGGATGGTGGCATGCCTGTGCTTATAAATGGTTTGGTCTGTGCTCACAGGAGGAGGCTAAAACAAACTCACTGTATGTGAAGGCAGGAAATTACCACTTTGATCTGCTGGTCAAAATGCATGTTATTCTTTGTAGCCAGAGGTTCACTTTAAATCAGAAGTATATTGATCACCAAATATTTGGGAGACTAACAAATCAATTCACGAGATTCAGACTTGCAGTTGGTTTGCTCCGGGAAGTGAAACCACCTATTAGTTCATTTTCAACTAGGAGAATGCAGAAGGAGAATTAAAGAAAATTAAAAGCATAATTCCTTCCAAGTGTGATCCAGTCACGTGTAAGGTCTTAGGAGGATATGAAGAATAAGAATGAGCTTCAGGTTTGGGTGGAACATGAGTTTGACCCAAAATCAGCATATTCGCAATGTGGCTAATGGGTGAACAAACTGACCATATTCAGCATGTTCGCCCATCCGATCCCCTGACTGATGTTTGTAAAGCCAGTTTGCCTCCCAGACTTACATGGTGAAATGTAACTTGATATCTGCCTATAGCCTGAGGGTGTATATAATACTTTCCAGATTTCTGCTAATCATGTTTCCTCCACCAGATTGAATATTACATTCCAGATCATGGTAAAACTGTGCAATAAAAATAAATTGGAATGATCCCTGTTTTCTTCAGTCAAGTCATTTTAAAAAGTAGCCCTTGTTGTCCATCTACTTAGTGTTAAAGCCTTTAATTGGCTTAGTCTAAAGGGTTATTTAAGTTTAAGCCTGTGCTGTTTATATACTTAGACAGTTAACTTTTAACCCTAATGTGTTGCATTTTATATAGTGACAAATTACATATAACTTTCAAAGATTCATGTGTAGAGTAGAAGTGAATGCAAAAAAATAGGAGAATTTAGGTTCCCAAATTTGGGCATATATGTCATGAAGAACAACAGATGGTGAGACATCAGCCTTTCATTGACCCTTCCAGGATCCATAAAGATCTTATGTGCTATTCATCTCTTCTTCAATAAAAGGCACATAGGTAAGTACACAGTTGGTGCGCTTTGCATAGAGATTTGGCAAAAAGTAAGAAAGTCTCTGTAATAAGTCTACTGTCTCCTAGAGACGATCTACATTGCCTGAAAGGCAGTGCTGTAATTGGGCTGTGTATGACCACTATACACTAGTCACGCACATGGCAACTTTCAGGCAATGCAACCACCTTTGATTAACCAGAAATTGAACATATGATCAAAAGTTATTGCCAGAAACCAAGCAATCTACCACCCACCTGAATTTATTTGATCGAACTTGGCTATAAATTAAAAGCTTCAATGCAGGTTATTGGAAAAAAAATATTGAAACTATAAAAATGTTTGCAAATACATCATTTCACTGGGTTGGGATCAATCCCATCTCTTTGCAGTCGATCAAAACCACTCATGTTCATGTTCAGTTGTGCAGGTTTTCAATTACAGCTTGTTCAAAAGTGGTTGAATTTGCCATAAAGTTGCCACATGTATGAACAATAATTAAAACCACTACAGGGCTAGTGACTAGACATTTTTGATGAATTTCTATACTGATTTTCATAATTCAGTTGCTTAATATAGCAAAGAAATGCAACTGTGGGAAACAAATAGCTGTGATGGAAAGATGAGGTCAAGCAAAAACAATGGCTAGTGTAAGGCCATTGTCAGGGTGCATCGGTCAGCACCCATAGTACAGCTTCTGCCCAGATCGCCGCACCAGCCAATGCACATGTGCACAGTCGGCGCTATGGTGCTAATAATGGGCATGTGCGAAACCAATGCATATGTGCATCATGCATGTGCAATAGCGCGCGCACACCTGTTCTTGTCTCCAGGCGGGCTATTTAAGGATGGCTCCTGCATTTGCAACTAGCTGAGAGATCTTCAGCTTTAGTCTGCATTTCTGATTCTGTTTTTTATACCTGTCTGACCCAGCTTAATGCTGACTCTACCTGCTTGCTGCCTGCCTTGTAACCTCAGCTTATCTTCTGACCTCCCTTACCACGCTGGCCACCCGTTACCAATCTGGCTTGTTCCTGACCTTTATTCAGCTTCTCACACCAGTACTGCCTGATCTGTTATCAGCCACCAGCTACCTCTGGCATCCAGTCGTCAGCACCATCATCTCCAGTGTGTCAAGCATTCATATCAGCCACAGGCACTTGTGCCCCTCTCTATCTGTTCAACTGCTGTCTCATCTCCAGTGGGGCTCAGACGAGAGCGGCAAGGGGAGGCCTTCCTCTTCATTTCACGCTCACACCAAGGTACATGACAGCTATGTTTATTCTGACTATAGGAATAAAATTTTCAGGCAATTCAAAAATATGCTTTTTATTGCAAATGACTGAACAGATCAAGGAAACCCACGGCCAATAGACCTCACCAAAATACCTCTCTTTAGAGACTTCTTAGTGTGTCAATACCCCCCTCACTTTCCTCAGTGATTTCTCACCATAGGGCACAGTGAGGGACCAGAAGATCAACACTCTTGGAAGAAACAGTTTTTGAAGGGGCTTCAGGTGACGATTTCCTCTTATCAAAGTGGGCAGCTGGAGAGGTAAGTATTTACTTTCTCCTTTGCATGGGCATCTTTTATTGCCATCTCAATTTTAGCAATAAACTCAAATAAAACATACATTCTTCTTTCCAGCAACTTTAATATAATGGTCACCACTGGAAAATATAGTAAACTTCCCATTCACATTTGACTTTTACATAATCACGAAGAGGAGCTTATCTCAGTCACCCTTCTTAATAGCCTCTGCTCCTCAATAGGCACCTGACATATCTTAGTCTTTATAATAGCCACTCACTTTATCTTCATAAAATATTGCTGTGAGGGATCTAAATTTAATCATCAACAGATAACAGAGCAATTCCAGCATGTATATATGCTCCAGCACAGTCAGCAATGTGTTGTATAGAGAGTATAGTAAGCAGTAATTGTGTGCAATCATGTTGTACAGACTATAGTAATACGAAATACAGTAAATATACAGGAATGGCACTGTATCTACCTCTGCCATATAAGATACAAATGCTTGTCCTGAACTTCTTGTAGCATATATAATGCATTAATGCGTAAATCTACGGTAATACAAGCAACAAGTGAAAGTTTCAAACTATTTATCTTTAGTTCAGGATAGTCAGAGATCTGACTTCTGACTTTTCAGTTCATCTCTATTCAGACTACTTGGGGGATCTCAAGCCCCAGTGCCTCCCTCAGTGACCATGCTGTACTCTTTGTTGGGGCTCCCCAAAGTTCCCACCTGCAGTCCCAAATCACTTGGGGTGGCATCAGTGGGTGTGAGGATCATTACCCATTCTCAAACAACAACCTAAGGAATTCTAAGCAGAATCAAGTCTGGCAAAGCCAAATTAACAGCAACACTACAAAACCCCACACTCTTCACCATTATCAGTCCTTTTGTCACCACACACAAGATTTTCACAGAGAGAACTCCCCCAAAGAAAAAACTACTGTCCAGACAGGTTTTCCATGTTTAATAAAGATGCACGCTTTACTTGAACATGTTCAGCAACACAGCATCTAACTTCAGCAGAGGCAGCTGTTACTTCACAGTTTCTTCCACGAGTACATACAGTTATCTAGTTAACATAGCTTCAGTGGTGAGACCCAAATTCACACAGCTCCACTAACTTCCCTCCTCATCCTCTTCCTAACAAAGGGGCAACAGCTCAACTGTCTTCCCAACACACCCCAAAGGACAGCACACAAACCAGCACTGAAAGCATTTACATGGTGTCCTTGGGCATGTCCTGCAAGAAGAGTTTTCTTTTTTATATCTGCTTCTGCTGTTCAACTGTCCACACCACTTGTAGGTTCACCTTTATATGTACCACTGGCGGAACTACCAGGGTCGCAGTGGTCGCAATTACGACCGGGCCCTGGCGTTCCGCCTGTTGGGGGGGGCCCAGCGAGGGAGAAGAGGGCCCCCCGAGATCGTGCCGCTCCTTCCCTGCCGCTCTGTCACCCGCAGAATGTACGAGTGGCTGTGCGGCAGGGCAGGACAGGCTGTACCTAGTCCCACAGAATGTGCTGCAGGCACTGCCAGGTCATTGCTGTATGATGATTATACAGAAATGCAGAATAGCTCCATCTATTTAGGACTACAAGTCCCAGCAATGCATTATAGTGTGGGGGGATTCTGGTGGTATTCTGCATTGCTGACTTTTATTATAATGTATTGCTGGGACTTGTAGTCCTGCATAGCTGGTGGTTTTCTGCATTGCTGTATGATGATTATACAGAAATGCAGAATAGCTCCATCTATTTAGGACTACAAGTCCCAGCAATGCATTATATTTTTAAGTAGGGATGCACCACTGCAAATACTGGGCATTTTCACAAGTACCGGTGTTCTGTCGAGAACGCCAACGTAGTCGAATTTGCCAACCTCAGCAACTGCGCTTGTGCACAGACCAGTATTATCAAGCAAACAGAGATTTATCCACAAAGTATTTCGTTTATATCGTTAATTGTGACTGTTAATAATATTCCATCCCTCATTTACTGCCACACATCATTTACTGCCATGGACGGCATACTATTAACGGTCACAATTAACCATTACAACGAATACTTTGTAAATAAATGTCAGTTTCCTCGTTAATCCCGTCTGTGCACAAACACAGATACTGGGTCGGCGTTCTCGACAGAACACCAGCACTAAATTTTTAAACTGAAGCGGCTGCCTGAGGTCCTGCACTTGCTGGTGACCTCGGCAGCCTTCCTGTTAACCATGTGGTGCCATGGCGGTGGGGGGATGGGGGGCCCTTCATTGTTTCTTGCAACGGGGCCCTGAAGGTTCTAGTTACGCCACTGACATACACCTTTACCTAAGTGGAGATTTCTGAGCTACCACCTGCCCCCACTGTGCACGGTGTAGCCTATGTTTAACTAACTGAAGCAATTGCTGCTGAGATTCCCCAAGACTACATTTTTTTTATGAAATCTGAATCACTATTGCTGAAATTACTCTCCAACTTTAAACCGCAACAGGTTCGTAAAGGTTTTTACAGGATTAAGGAATCTGGGACAGAATAGTAAGAGACAAGAAAACCTCTGTGGACTACATTAACACTATATTTATCAAATGGTCGTAAGGTGCATGTATTTGATAGGTTATTTTACTTCAAAAACAATTGGATGTATTTGTAGTCCATAAATTAGCAGCAGAAAGAGCCATACATTTAAACAGTAAACGTTGTAAGAAAATGCATTACAGTGTCAGTAAGAGAATACAAACCACCACTAAGTGAATCAAAATTAATGGAACATATCTGTGCTGTTAATTGAGATATTCTGCAGGGAGCAATATTCAGACTATTTGTGTGGTGCATTAAAATGAATTCCAGTTAATAATGAGATGCGATCACAGAATTAATAGCAGCTTATAGCATGGTGAAAACTATAAAATACTGCTAGAATGTATTTTAAATAGGATTTCAGCACCAGTCTAAAGGGTTCCATTGCACACTGTGGAAATATTACAGTCTGAGAGCTGGTTTGATCAAATAGGCACAACAAGACTACTAAGGGGTCTATTCACTAAGCTGCCGAGGGCAGCCGAGTGAACAACTGGCCCCAAGTGAAGTGAGCCGAACACTGTTCGGCTATTCACTTCAGGCTGGTACGGCTGATTTCAGCCGTACATCGGCTTGCTTCACATGGCTTCGGGTCAGCCGAACGTGTTCAGCCGACCCGAAGTGCAGAAGGAGTTTGACTCAGCTGATCCAACATCTGGATCGGCTGAGCCGACCCTCCGGCAGGCTACTCACTGTTGTTCGGTCTATTCTCATAGATGCCGAACAACAGTGAGTGAATAGCCGAATGCCGCTGAGCTGGGTGTTCTGCTCGGTCCCTCAGGGGGACCGAGCAGAACAGAAAAAGAGTTAGAAAAGTTAAAAATAAGTAAATAGAAAACGATTGTGCGGAGCTAGCAGTGACAGCTAGCTCCGCCCAATAGTTTCCTATTGTCCGGCGGCTCTGCTGTCGTCAAAAAAAAAAAGAAAAAAAAACTCTCCCGAGCGCTCTGGGAGCCTCCCGCTCCCGGCCGCCCAGGAGAGAAACACTGCTGTGTCTTTCTTTTTCTTTATTCTGACGCGGTGCGATGTCAGAAAAAATGGCTCCGCCCAGCTGTCAGAAGCAGGCTGTCGGCCAGCTTCGGCTTTCAGCACGGCTCAGCCGAGCCGATGCATATGCGTTCGGCTCGACTGATCTGCTCGGCCAGATTCGGGAGCTGTACGAGCTATAGTGAATAGCCCGTACAGCACACCTTCGGTTCTATTGAACCGAAGGGGTCCTGGGGACGAAGCTAGCCGAAGGATCGGCCGAAGCTACGGCTAGATCCTTCGGCAGCTTTGTGAATAGACCCCTAAGAGATCATTATTTACTGCGCTTTACAATTGTTTAAATTACTTAATGTATATTGTTATATTATTATATATGTTTTCATCCTATTAAAAATTATACTTGATGTTAATAAATCTATACCCCACATATGGTAAAATCTCTTGATAATGTTTTAGGGACCATGCACAATGTCATACTGTGGTAATGCACATTAACACACAGAACTAAGTGCAGTATCTTGCAGTGCCCTAATGCACACACACAGATCACCACCACGCACTTGCAATTTAGGGCACAGTAGCAAACATATGTGAATTAACAATGTGGCAGGTATGTTTTCTTTTTGCACCAATGGTTCATTAACAGTCCATTCAAAAATCAATGGCCTTCGTTAACACAATGCACCTCAACATCCGTAAACCTATATGTTGCAGTAACACAACACATTGGGGTCTACTTAGAAAAACAATTGCATAGCTATTCTTCCAGCGAAATAGCCTGTACATTTCTTCTGTGTGAATTAACCAGCTGTGGTAAGAATCGGGCAAACTTGAATGATCATCGAGTATTTTCTCCTCTTGACGAATGTACTTAGGCTACTGTTTTACACTATTTACTCTTCTGGTTGAATGATCTTGGGCTATTGTTCTAGGCTATTTTCTCTTCTGATCAAATGTTTTTAGAGTATTTTCTCTTCTGTAGTAAAATAATGGTACAAAGGAGCCCTCTGTGCTTGCTTGTGTATGAGACACTTTTTACAAAAAGACATATGATGCAAATGTCTATTTTTTTGACAGCCTGCTCATGAAAAAAGAATGAGAACAGGATAAATATTAGAGTCTTTGTCAGCTGGTTGCTAAAACTCTTAAGCTAAAGTGTGAGTAAAGCACACACTCTTTTTTTTGGGCTAGTGTAGGGAAGGGTAACAAATAGGGCTGGTAATGATTAAAATTTTCCTGTCCGATTAATCGAAAAAAATTTTAATCGATTAATTATAACGCACATACAGATCCAACTACATTGGCCTATACACATACAGCACAGCAATGAAGTAATAAAATTAACTAGTATCACACTAATCCAGCACGTTATTAATCTCAGGTGCCCCACTCAATATGGCCGCCGCTTGAGTGGGGCAACTCAGAATAATAACGTGCTGCATTAGTGTGATCCTAGTTCATTTTATTACTTAATTAATTGCTGTACTGTATGTGTATAGGTCAATGCCAGGGATCCCAACGTGAAATAAGCAATTTCAGAGAGGTGTCCCTCTCATTTCAGGGAGGTGCCCTCTCCCCCCCCATCTGCGGAGGGGGGGTTCTGGGGGGCTGGGAGAGAGCACCCCCCTGAAATGATGGCAGATAGCACAGGAAGCAATAGCTTCTTTGCTATCTGCAGACTTTTTTTTTTTTAGTATTCTGCCAGTTGCAGTTGTCAGAATAAAAAAAAAAAGGCATAAGAATGCATAGCTAGATTCCTATTGGCTATTTCACTTTGCAATAGCCTATAGCAAACTAGTTATTGCACCCGCCCCCTGCTGCTTTCAATCACCAGAAGAGGACCTGATAGAAAAATTCAGGTCCCCCTCTGCTGATTGACAGCAGCAGTGGGCGGGTGCATTAGCTAGTTTGCTATTGGCTATTGCAAAGTGCAATAGCCAATAGGAATCTAGCTATGCAATCGTATGCCTTTTTTTTCTTTTCTGACTGACGGTCAGGCCGCGGCTCCCGATGTCAGAAAAGAAAAAGAAAAAAAAAAAAAACGATCGCAGGGAAAGGTTTAATCTGCTCGATTGAGCAGATTAAACCTTTCCGGTAAAAAGTGTTTCTCTCCCGGGCGGCCGGGAGAGTTAGGATGTGTACTCACCGGTCCATCGGGTAACGAATGGAAGGGGGAGGAGTCCAGTGACGTCACGGGTATCGACGTCATGGGACTCCTCCCCCCTTCCCTTCTTTACCCGACAGAGCCACTTTTGAAGGGGGGAGGGGTCCGGTGACGTCGCGGACATCGACGGAAGACCCGGAAGTCGGCGGAGAGGTGAGTACGGATCAAAAGAACTTTGATCGATCAAAATAATTTTGATTGATCAAAAAAATTAACGATTAATCGAGGGATTAATCGTTAATTTCCGCAGCCCTAGTAACAAACCCTATCTGGTTATTTTTGCTGCCCCTGGTTCCTGTCCTGGAGACACAACAGTAAATACAAAAATCTCTTTAAAGTAAACAGAATTCCTGTGTTAGCCAGTTGTTACATAAACAGATGTTGCCAATAGAGGAACTCACTTCCTGCTCTGGTGACAACACAACA
>NW_017306625.1:686710-747015 GCF_000935625.1 Nanorana parkeri | reverse complement strand
CAAGGTATGGTTGCTACGTTTTCTGATGAAAAAAATACTGGCCTTATGGAGAGCTGCTAGAAACTGCTCTGTCTCTTGTGACCCTGTACAGGACAGGAAGTTCAGGGAAGATGAGCTGAGAGAGTTGGTGCCAGCTGCTTGGAAACATGATGACTGTAAGTGCTTGGTCTGTAAAGATGTAAAGGAATACTTTGCTGGGCAATGTATATTTGTTTGATCTGGATTCATTATTGAAAAAAAAGTGTAAAACTTTAACACACACACAATAACGAGTTTTCTCTTTCTTTTGGTACACGCCTCCTAATGAAGCTGGCTGGATGACTGGATGCCATCTCTCCCTCTATGACTCTGAGATCCCGAGTGTGACAAAAAGGAGATCGTGAGGGTGGTGGTGGGGTTATCCGGCTTCCACTTTCTCGATTCTCCAGGTGCCTCCCTTACCTCACAAGTTAACCCTGCATGATTCATCTGTTATTGGTCCCCTGATGAAGCCACTGGCGAAACGCGTCGGAACCTATTAAGCTGAGCCACTATAGGGGCAACTGTATTTCTGTTAAATCCTGTGATTATTATCATGTTTTTGATTTTGCAACACTTGGATTATTTGAATATGTATGTACTATAATATTATTTACTCAAGCAAATTACACATACTAAGAATGTTTATTGGTGCCTTTATTTCACATAGATTCATAGGGTGAATAGCTCTGTGAATTGTTTGCACACATTAGGCTGCCATTGGAAATGGAAGGCAGTGCACTGAAATACATGTAAATCCTTTCATTAACCTTCACTGTGGTAATGTTGTAAGATTACTTTTTACACTAAGGTATATTATAAAACAGAGGCACTATCAGTAAATAAAAACATTAACACAGGAAAGACTCATTTCCCTATTTCCATATGGTTTAGTTGTCCATGTTTTCTGTTGTAATCAAGCTATTGCTTAGGCGGTGAGATTTATAAGGCGTTAATGACCAAAACAGTTCTTTTATCAGTTCTGACATTAAATTATGCTGTTTCTCAGCTCAACTCTCTGCTAAGTGACAGAATTATGCAAATATATATGCTTCCCTCTTCACACATAAAATAAAGATATTTTAGCTTTAGTGCTACTGTTAAAGATGGTAAAAACTAAAATGATTCTGTTAATATATTGACTGAATTAACTAGAGCAATAGCTCAACATTAAACAGGGGGCTCTGCTGGTTTTAGGTCAGATTATGTGATTAATTTTTTTAGTTTGCATAAAATCTTAATTTCTCAAATTAACACATAAAAATGGTGTCACAACCTTTTGAGACAGCACACCTGAAGCTGTTTTGTTTTAGTGTCTCTCCAGCTTAAACTAGAGCTGTACAGAGCAGAAAGAAATGGGGAGAACATGAAGCCACTCCTTATTCAGTTGTGTGCGTACAATTCCAGCATGAACTTTTGAGCTCTGTAAACAACATATTTTATTTCTTGAAAGCAGCTAAGATTTATCTGGTAAACATTTACAAAAGGAGCTCCACCTTCCTAACAATTTAGGTTACTGAAGAATTATGGAAGGTTGAATGTTCTGCGCTATGAAACAGACCCAAAGGGGGAGATTTCACAGAGAGTAAGGGTTAACCACAAGCTGCTGAAACTAAGGCCAGATAAGCCTCACAAAATGGTTTTAGAATAGTGAGCGCTATGGGTCTCCTGGAGTGAAGTGAGAATCCAACAAGATCTCCATACTGAAGAATTATGTTTCATAAACGAATGCCATTTGTAATAAAATGGTGTTTTTTTACCTTTTTTTATCCTTTGTTGCATCCCATGCTGCCTCTTTCTACCTCCTGTCTACATGTATGCCCTCCTGTGATTATTTCAAGACATCTCTTAGGATGGTTTATTTCCTGACGGTGACAACAGTGGACCATGCCTGCATAATCTATACTGAAACAGCCACCTGTAGTCTCCATTGAAAGCCCTGGTGACAGGGTGACAATGCAAAAGCACAATTTGGAAAGAGGGACAAAGTATTCCCACCCTATAACAGGAAGTACCTGAACAAGGACCTTCATGGCAAAAATACCAAATATTATTTTAATGTAAGTCATATAGAAAATTACTTTTAACATTAGATTAACACACCAACGTGTATATGAGATTTTGGTGATTAGGTTTAACTAAACTTTTAATTATATTTTTGTGCCCTGAACATACTAAAAACAAAATATAATCCACACAGAATACAACTAAACATTGCCCCACATATTTTTTATAATCTTTAATTGGCAGGATTTCCATTCTGGCAGTTGAGGGTTAAAAAATACCATTCAGCTAGTAATTTAAAAAAAGTTGATTTGTTTTTTAAGTATTATTTACTAAACATGTATCCAACCAGGATACTAAAAAAAAATGCATCAGATAAACACAATGAGAGGGATTTATGAAAACTGGAGCAGGCAAAATCTGCAGCAGTTGCCCTGGGCAACCAATCAGCATCTCTCTTCAGTTTGTTCAGTTAAGATTTGAAAATGAAAGAGAGAAGCAGATTGGTTGCCATGGGCAACTGCTCAAGATGTTGTCTTCTCCAGTTTTGATAAATTCCCCCTCAGTGTGTTAAAGCAAATATGCTATACTTATATAAATAAACTATAAAACCACCATTGTAGTGTTAACAGTATACTGTAAATACATAACATAACTGAAGGTACACAACGGGGGGAAAAAAGAAAAGAGCAGTGTAAGCAGAAGGGAAAATGACAACAAAAAAGCATATTAAAAAAATCCGTTCCTTTAACAATTACATTTTAGGAAATCATTTAAAATGAATAAACGCTAGCAATACAGACTTTATTTGTTCCAAACTCTACAAGTGTAGCACTGATTTATTCTTGGTTGCCTGTGTCCATTTTTCATGGCAAGATACAACACATATTTATTGGATTCAGTGTTATTATAAAACTACAATCTGTTACATAAATTGACACAACCAGTGATTCTGGCGACGTGATATACGAGTAGTCATAGCAATCCGATGGCTGCATCTGTCAGCAGAAGACAATCTGATCTGTTACTAAATTATGTGAACTTGAAGTATTTGAAAAAAAAACAAATCCTGTGGTTAAAGGATAAAACCAGACTGAGAGTGATGCAGCTAATAATGCAGATATGATTTAGCAGGACCATGCAGAACATTTTTGAATTTAGGGCAACACATGAATGGTGCCCTCTACAGTTGTGATAAGCTCTGCCTTAAGATATACCATTCCACTTCACATAGGGGAGTGATATAATGATGCAGATCCTACATTAGTACCACTTCTCTACTGTATGCCTAATAAAAGAACTCTGTGCTTCACTGATTTTCATCAAATGTTTAAACATTTTTCTCAATGTTTTGCAGCAGGCATTCCATCAGAATTTGTCTCATTGATGACATTGCCACAGAAGTCTATGGTGACTCTCCTGATACTGAAGCCAAAGCCCTGAAAATGGCTGCTGTAGGGCCAGGTGAAGAAAGGTCAAAACAGCAACTCATCTGTTGGAAAAATTAAATAATTTTTGCTCCTTCTCCCAATAATGTTCTCCACTGTATGTATTGTTTACAAGCTCCACCTAAAATAAGCTATTAGGTTCAACGAAAGCACCAGGTGGACCAACACAGTCCTGCTCATATGTGCAGAATTTGTTCTCAGGAAAGGTTCCATAATATTTTATAACTGAGTCTCTCCCACAGCTCTGCCCTGCTACACAGTGATAATGTCTCTACCACTTTAACCAGGTGATATCTGGGTTTGCACAGGCATGTGTTGCTTGCATTTGGCATCTCGGGAATTTATATGCTTTTTGGCTATTGTGGAATTTATTTAAATAAAAGTTTGTGTGCCCTGAGTTCAACGTTAAAGGTATAGTCCACCAAAATGTGATATTCATTTATATAAGAGCACCTGGAAGGCTGGTTCACCTATTGGTCATTCATGTGGTGATATTATAGCAGAGATCTTGTGCTGCATTACTTGTAAAATAAATGAAATGATGGAGTGGGACCTTCTCTTAATCACTGTGGTAGGTGGGTTAACCAGATAACTCAGATAAAAAGATTTCACCGTTGCACTCCTGGTAGATATTAAAAGTCATCTATCTAACATTTAAAGTGGAACTCCAGGCAAAAGTGTTATTAACCCATGCAGTTGGGTTACCCCCTCACTACAAGGGTAAGTGCTCATTTTTGCTGCTAACAAAAAAGTTATACTCATTCAATCTTCAAAGGTGGCTGGATGTCACAGCACTCTCTCCAGATGTGTATCCTCCTCCACTGCAGAGGTGGTATGTCTCTTGGTGTCCTCACAGTCTATATACTGTGTATATGACATGATGACTCACAGAACCTTAGACCACTGCAGTGGAGGAGGAGAAATGCTCCAGGGACCAGTCTAAGAGCCAGCTAGCTACAAGGATTGGGTGAGTGTAACTTTTTTTTTATTTTAGCACCTCTGTGAGCATCCTACTGTTGCATGGCAGCACAAACAGCTTAAGCCATCTCACAAGAATGTAATTGAAAGGAACTGCGTTTTTCACATGTCGCCCTCGAAGTCGCATAAAAATGAGGACCCTCTCTTCACTGAACAGTATTTTTTAAAATGTTATATTGGTAAATGATGAACAGGGCAGTGCCCAGCTCCCCATGCCCTTTGTTTGACAATCCTTTGCTTATTAGCCTTCAAAATATACCGTATTTTGCGGTCCATAAGACGCACCGGACCATATTACGCAGGGAGGTCCGGCGCGCCTTATGGAGCACTCGACAGACTGTAGCTTCTGACACAGCTTCTATGACAGAAGCTGTGACAGAAGCTGCAGTTAGTGACCGCTGAGACAGGTGGCGCTGTGATTACAGCGCCACGGTCTCAGTGATGACACAGAGCAGGCGAAGAACGTCTATTCTTCGTCTGCTCTATGGTTATCTCGATCGTCGCCGCTGCTCGGTTTTAATACGAGTGATCTCATTAGACCACTCATATTAAACGAGCAGTGGCTCCTGCTGCTCGGGATTCGCTCCATAAGACGCAGGCACTTTTTCCCCCTCCTTTTGGGGGGAAAAAAGTGCGTCTTATGGAGCGAAAAATACGGTACTTCAATGGGGTTTGGATTTAAGTTTGTTATTTTCAAGCTTTGCTATTGGTTCACCAAACAAACTGAAACATTCTATCAACCCTACACGGCACATATTTTTGAACCATATAAGATAATGTATGAAGTTAATACACTATTAGAAGGGCAATTAGTAAACCTCAAAGGAATAGTGTAGGAACAACACATTTATTTGATAGATGAAAACAGATATAGTATAGTGCTGCAAGATATGTGGATTGGCGGTGCACTGGCCAACAAATTAATCCACCAGTGCCCAGGGCTCTGAGGAAGGGAGTGTAGCCCCAGATACGTGTTAGCTTAGGGCTGAGTGTGTTATCTGACCGCCACTCCTGCCAGTTGAAGATTGATGCATGTCTTTTCAGCATGTTACCATGTGGATTATGGCTACTTCTGCTGACTACTGAGGTGGATGTGCATGTTAGCACACCCCACTGGAGAGGTGTGAATGAGCCCTAAGTGTTTTGTTAGATCTGTTTTCTTAGATTTGTTAGATTTTGGAGATCCCCTTTGGGTTTTCATGTCATGTTCCTGGTTCCTTCTGCCCTGCATCCATTGTGAGCTCAAGCCAAAAGGAACCTCTCTCTACCTGTTATATTACCTATGATTTAAAACAGAAATTCGGCAGATACAGTGATACCCCTTGCACATAAGTCTTAGGGTCACCATACTTGTCTGTCTACAATCAACTTTAGAGTTAACAAAACTATGTAATATGAGGACCTACCTAGTCTATCCCATCAGACAGGCCCTTGCTAGATTGCTAAATCTAATTGCTTGCTAGATTGCTAAATCTAACCCTTTGAAGAATAGTGTTTTTTTATTTTCTTCTAATATATATTAGCCAATTTCTTTCATTTCCATAGTAAATACTGACAAGAGAGAGGAGCAGAATCAAATGTTACATTTCTTTTTCTAGGGTTCCTCTTGTTTTGCACTGCAACTGCATAGTTTTCCAATGCGAATTCCTGATTTGTAACCTCCAGCATAGAATATTATAAACAGTGATGCAGTGCAGTTTGATTAATAAATGTCTTCCTATAACGTTGCCTTGGTTGACTCCTGACTTGGCATAGCAGTTTATTTTCCCACCCTGACATGCCCTCTGTTTTATTGTTACTGACTGTTAAACACGTAATTTGACGTACAAACTGTGTAACAAATACTTTGTTTGATGATTCATTCTGTGCAGGTGGATCATGATGTTAATATGACCTGACTAACCACAACAATTGGAAAGATACTGTGGCATTGTGAGGCAATACCACGGTGTTAGGTGGCCTCAAAGTCACCCAGGGTTCTCAGCCAGAGGGGCTGAGTGGCTCCAGGAAGACATTACTGGTACCAGGAGAGAACTGCCTTTTCAGTTCTTTCTGGGTTTTCTGGATCAAGGTTGGGATCCTGGAGCCAGGAGATTTCTTAGAGCTCTGGGTGGGAAGAAATCTCCATTCCTGGGTCCATGCTTTGGTGGTGACCAGCACCTGATTGTGCACCTGTTTACATCCCTCATGAAGTGTGTGCTGGGATGTGTTCAGGGCCCCACCTGTGAGTCAGGAGAGCTCCACCCTGGAGTCAGTGGAGGCCAGTGCAGCAGGGAGCTGCGGGGTTTGCGAACCATATTGAGAGGATTGGCATGTTATTGCCGTTGTCTGGAGGAACCAGACAGTGGCCCTAAAGATTGAGGCCGGAGCAGCAGTGCTGCAAGAGAGACAGATGTCGGTGAGCCCTTATCTGTTATATGCTACAGCGAGCTATTTATGTTGGATTTCATGTTATCTACCGTTTTGAAAGCAAATAAACTGCATCTGACTTGCACCTCCGGTCTACAGTGGAGTGTCCTTGTTACAATACATTCACTACATTTGTGCCTAGCTCCTACACAACGTTGCTTAAAAAAATTTGATTTATTATATTCAACATTATTATAGGTGGCTATTTTTAAAATGTCATTGAAAATGTTTCTCTATGATGTTTCTCTATGATAATAAAAAAGAGCGATAGGAAATAATCTGTCACTCTCATAACAAGGGAATAAATGATTTTTAGGAAAGCCAATTCATTTCAGGAAACAATCTGTATCTGAAAATTGAACAAAGCCAAAGGGCATGTACAGCTTTGAATTACTTTTATAGAGTGCAGGTAATTATTAGGTGGCCAAATATGAATTGCAATGCTCCAGACTACTCTATCAGAGCTAATCTATGTATAATCACTTTACCTGTCACACAGAGGCAACTGTTGTGGTTGACCCATAGGTATGATTGCATCAGGGCCATCACATATTCTATATATACATACATTTCCCATCATCACTGACAGATGGTTAAAAACATGTACAATAATATGACAATAACATTATACAGTATCTTGTGATTGCCCTATCTTCTTGTGTATGGGCACCTTTATTTTGGCCAGACTTGCAATACTACCAAGCTTTGACCCTATAGTCACTAGACTCAGAACCTTCATCTAGCCTGTTAGTGAACTGATGTTACTCTATTTTAACATTCCTACAAATGTGAAAAGCAGTCACCCAGCACAAGCTTATATCAGCCACAAACAGCTAGGGCAGGGGGGGACAATGATTCTAGGATCGGGACATGGCCACCCTTAGACCCCATTCATACCAGGGCGACAGTGTTTCAGCATGCTTTACGTGCATTTTTTAAAGTGCGTTTTTGCATGTCTTTATAATGTATATTACATACTCTTGACCATTGTTTATACTTTCAACAGTTGCTTGCTAACTAGCCCTTAAATATTTTAATGAAGTTTCCTTTGAGGTAGGCTCAGCAGTATGGTAATTCTATGCCTCAGCAAAAAAGCATACAGGGTGGATATGATTCATCTTTTTTTATTGATCATTTGTCTTGAGGTTTATATGCATCTGAGATGAGATTCTTGCTTGTGGCACTGTTAAAGAATGTGCATTTGTGATTATGTAGACTGTGGCTAATGTACAGTATATACAAAGTATTAGCTCATGTTCTATATAACCATCCCCATGAAAGCCACCTCCATTGTTCGACGAAACCTAGCCGTTCCTCTCCTGGCTGTGCCTACATTGCCAAAAGCAAGAATCTCATCATCTCAGATGCATATAAATCTCAAGACAAATGATAAAAAAAAAGATGAATCAATTCTACCCTGTGTACTATTTTTCTGAGGCATAGAATTACCATAGTGCGCAGCTTACTTTAATGGAAACTTAATTCATATATATTAAAGGGCTAGTTAGCAAATAACTGTTGAGAGAATAAACAACAGTCAAGCGTATTTCATGTACAGTGCATATGAGCATAATCAATGATCATATAATAATCAACAAAACAGTTGACTTAAATAGTGGTGGTCAGTGTCCCCTTAAAATATTGATGTTCAGTGGTGAGTGCACCCTTCAGCACTGGTGGTCAGTGTCCTCTACAGCATCAGTGGTAAGTGGTCCCTGCAGCATTTCAGCATTGGTGGTTAGTGCACCCTCTGCAGCATGCGTGGTTAATACTCCCTGTATCACTAGTGGTCAGTGCTCACTGAAGCAATAAAAACAGAGCCTCTTTTCTTGTTGGTCAGTGAGAACCCGTGAGCACATTTTGTTTCATCATTTCACTAAAATCAGTCAAATCAATCAAACACTATGGCTCTGTTTACATCTATACAGTGCAGGAATGTGTGCAATGCTGCATGCGATCCCGCATCACATATTGCAATACTAGATGAACTGCGGTGCCATTAAATCTTAATGGTACCCCATTGCACCTAACCATTTCATGTGTGTTGTATCACAAGTGATGTGGTGCAATGCGATTTTAAAAAAAAGGGTGCACACTCTTTTTTGAGTGTGATTTAGCTGTAGCAGTGCACCACATGTGACCCTGCAGGTTAAACAATCTATGGCTAACATTTATTGTTTATTGATTAACAAGATACATTTCTAATTTAAAAACCATTTTCCAATATGATTAATCATAATAAGGATGAATAAAAGAAACAATAAGACATACTATTTATGTATACATAGCACTCCTTACTGATCTGGACATTCATGACATCTGTTTTTATTTTATCCAACTACATGTAAACCCTAACCATAAACTTTGCTTATTTGCTCCCCTTTGTCTGGTAAATATTACCATTGAAACCATTTATCTGACAAGTGCAAGAAATGTTGAACCTGCCAGAAATCCAGTGACCTTGCTAGTACCTATGAACTCCACAGTATTATTTGAAGCAATGTTGGCAGCCTGCCCAATTCCCCTAAGTGGAACCCCCCCCCCCATGTTATGCAGATGAGAAAAGTGAAGCTGTTCTGTAGTCCTTAACACACTTCCTTCCTAGGGTTAGTATTCTGCTTCACCATAGATTCAATAGAGGCAATGCACATTGTCATCCTAGGACAATGTGTTACTGGCAGAATCACCAGGTGAAGTTACAGGGAAAAAAAGCTTGACATGCAGCAACCACATCTAGGGACTGGTAAGCAGCATTATATTTAATGTTTGTTCTTGGGTTTAGATCCACCTCCTGCTCCCAGCCGCCAAGGAGAGAAACACTGCTGTGTCTTTTTTTTTCTTTATTCTGACACGGAGCGATGTCAGAATAGAAAAAATAAAAAATAAAAATTCCCGTTGGAATGCATTGCTACATTCCTATTGGTTATTTCAATTTGCAATAGCCAATAGTAATGTAGCAATGCATTCCAATTGGAATTTTTTTTTTTTTCTATTCTGACATCACTCCGTGTCAGAATAAAGAAAAAAAAAAGAAAAAGCAGTGTTTCTCTCCAGAGCGCCCGGGAGAGGTTTTTTTTTTATTTATTTTTTTTTGATGGCAGCAGAGCCGCCGGACAATAGGAAACTATTGGGCGGAGCTAGCTTTCACTGCTAGCTCCGCACAATCGTTTTCTATTTACTTTTAACTATTTAACTATTTTTCTGTTCTGCTCGGTCCCGCCTATTCTCTCACTGCTGTTCGGCATCTAGTCGACCCGAAGCCATGTGAAGCAAGCCGATGTACGGCTGATTTCAGCCTATGTATGGCTGAAATCAGCTGTACCAGCCTGAAGTGAATAGCCGAACAGTGTCCGGCTCACTTCACTTGGGGTCGGTTGTTCACTCGGCTTCCCTCGGCAGCTTAGTGAATAGACCCGTAAGTATCAGTCAAACGGTTCAGACACTAAATTACAGACAACTGTTTAATCTGCCTCAGGTGGACATGAGGCTGCTTAGACACATTGCTTAGAGATGTCACCATTTTGGAACAGTTGCATTCCAAGCATATTTTGCTTGTTACAAACAGTAACTCACTCATTCAGATTTTCTTATGGCTTAGGTCATATATCTTAAGGATTTATGACCTAATATGTAATATTTTGCTTAACATAGAAAGGTCACTCCCATGATGGACCTCAATCTCAATACAAATCAGTAAACTAAATGTGAGTTTGTAGTCCATCACGGGAGTGAGCTTGGATTGGTGTAGCCACCCCCCAGAGGAAAGGACAGTGTTATCCTGAATTCAGAGATGATTTGAAGATCTACAGCTGAGTGATACACAAATAAGATACATTTTTGTTAGTAGTTAAGGTACTTGAATGTGTTTTTAAGGTCTAAATTCTGAATTTAGTGTCACTTTAAACATGTATGAAATACTTAATTCTTACATGATTGTTAAGTCCAGGTCATGCGTACAAAATCAACAAAATAAAAATGTATAGCCAATAAAATAAACTAAAACAGCTTTTGTTGCAATAATTACTTTAAAATCCCATTAGCCCATACAGAAAGGAGAAGCAGCACAGTGGTAAACTCATTTCTCAGTCACTCTCATCTCTCATATCACCATGCTTCTTCTCAGAACATGAACTGATTGGTTCCCTATACTGCTTCTTCCTCTCACACTCCAGCATGTAGAGGGACTGCAAGAGGCTGATACCAGGTCAGATTTAGGTACTTGCTCTGCTTGCATTTAAAAATGCATTTAGTTATGCATTAATGATTATACCTTCTTAATTTATCTCTTTAAGGCCCCATTCACACCAGGTCGTTTCGGTCGCGTGGATTTATCCACGCTGAAATGCCTACATGAACAATCCTATACATTCCTTTAGGGACTGTTCAAGCAAGCGTGCGGATCCATGCGATCCGAAACACCAGCCCTGAAACGTGATTAAAAACATGCTGAAACGCTGCCGCCCTAGTGTGAATGGGGCCTTATATCTTAAATTCAGCTTTAAAAGTCAAAACATGTTTAATTTCCTTGTTGCGAGAAAAAAACAAAACAGAAAACAGCCCTACAGCCCAACCTGTGGCTTCTGCTACCAAATGTGGCCCCAGAATACCTTTTGGGGTCCTTTAGATTTTTGGTTTAGTTCCACATCAATTGCAAATACATCGGGGTCCCTGAAAAAAACTATAAATTAGTGCCAGTGATTACTAGCAATTTTAGACCTATCCTTCTGTGAAAAATGCTTATTTACTTGTGCACAATATCAATACCTAATCGTAAAATTTAAAATAATATCTGATTTAGGAAAAATTTTGTTAAAACAATTTAGATTTTGGAAAGCTTGAGTTTATATGAACGCTATATAATCAGGAAAAAAAATATAATTTCGGAAATGTTTTTATTTAATTCTTTATAGCCAGCATTTTTGGCCATTGGGTAATTTCCTCTTATTAAAACTATCATCAGTTACAGTATATTGATTCACTTAGACATCACAGGTGTTCCCACCCTTAGTGCTAGTGCTATCTTATATTAAGGTCATGTTCATCGGAAACACTCTATTATGTTACAGAAGAAAGCCTGACAGATGTTCTTCTCAAGTCATTGTGAGACCATATGTAACAGAAAAAAGAACAATGACATTTGGTTCACACAGGGATTCTTTCTGAAAACAAGAGGATCAGCTAACACTATACTGCAAATAATAATATCTGTCATACATTTTGTGCAAGAGGTCATCATTCACAGCTTTTAAAGACTAAAGCCACCTATCAATTTTCTGTTAAGGGGATAAGTATCAATAAAATGTCTTTATCCTAATGCAAGCCAATAAGCTGACATGTTCCCATGCGGAAATCAATGTGTTGTTCAATAAAATAGACTAAACTGGATATAGGAAAGGGGGAAAGGAAAATAGGGGTAATCAATTGTTTTCCAGCAGGGTGAAGGATTGATTGCACTTACAGGGGTTGCTTGTCAGTCACATTTGTTGTGAAGGAAACTGCTTATAATTGCCTTTGGCCCAGTGCAGAGCTCATCTACCAACTGTGTCCTCAAGCGACTGCCAAGAGTGCTGTAAAGGAGGATGGAAAGTCTCTGCAGTATTAATTACACTACAGTAACAACAATCACAATATTCTTAAACACTGGTCATAGAGACATTCTTTAGTAAGTTATTACATATGTCACCCATCTGACATGGCTTTAGCTGTACTGGCTGTCACAGCACAGCCTCATCTAGAAACCCAAACTGTTTTGTTTTTTTTACCAACCCATGGTTTACTAGGGTGCACCTCCAGTATTTCCAGCACAAGAACGTCAGACCCCAACTATCTGAGAAAGTCAAAATTTAATGAAGATGTTTTTTACTTCAAAATGACCACTGCATCCTACCAAAGCTGTCTTTTAGTCCAGTGGTTAAAGTATATCTAAACCCAAGGAAAAATATAATATATTTCAGCTTACTGGGCTTTATATGTGGTGGCTGCATTTGTTTTATTCTTTTACAGACTAAATACCTGTTGATCTTGCCCAAAGATCTTGTGTTTTTGTAACTTCCTGTTCACCAAACTAAAATATATAACAATTTCAGTCTTAGCCAGCTACCTTATGTGAATTAGAGGTCATCTCCTTCCTGCGTAATGGAGACAAGGAGAGGAGGAGTTGTTTATAGTCCAAATAAAGACAGCACCTTAGGGTATGTGATAACCCTGCTCCTTCACAGATACAGTGCGGCAAGTGAGTGTTGTCACCCTAGTACAGGAAGTGTGTTACTGGCAAGATGACCAGATGAAAATAAAGGAAGATGAGGTTAAAAAAGAACACCAATGTAGCCACTACTGGTGAGCTTCAAATGATTATACATTTGGGTTATATGCACTTTAACTACATGTGCTCTCTATAGTTTTGGCCTTTGACAGCCAATACTGGAGTAAACATATTAGCCAAAATACCATTTAAACTAATATTCCTATGCTATCCTACATGAGACACTGCATTTGTTAAATAGATTAAAGGAGAACTATGGGGTTAAGGCTTTTCCCCATAGTTCTCCTTAGGGTAATGGGAGGACACAAACTAGCATCCTCCCGTCACCGTAAGCTCAGTATACCGCGAGCTACATCGGTATACTGAGACGCCGCAGCTGAAGCAGATCCCGACAATTATGTCTGGATCCGCCCAGCTGCGTGAGTGACAGCTGGCTCTGCCCATCTAGAGGCAGAGCCACCTGTACCCGCTCCCTCCCCCGTCCGATTCGCCAGTCAGCGCTGGCGGATCAGAGCGGGGAGGGGGGAATCCAGCCCCTCCCCTGTCACGGCAGAGGGCCGTGACAGGATCGAGAGGTGAGCGAACGCCGGTTCGCTCACCTCTCACCTCCCGATCTACTGAGCCGACCAGTGACAGTTTCATTGTCACAGGTCGACTAGAACTATGAGGTGAGTGAAAAGTTCTCCTTTAAAGCATTTTAGGTAAACAGAATATAGATAGATAGATAGATAGATACATTTTCCAGTCTACCAGTTTACAACAACCATTACACTAACTCTGGCTTTACTGGCATTAAATAGCATTATCGTGTGTTGCATGATCTTACAGAGCAACTGCACACAACTTAAAACATAGGTATAATTATATACAATACTGAATGACACCGTTCTTATATGCACAGGATAACAGACTTTAAAACTACCAATCAAGCAAGCACAATAGCTTCCTTTGATATCATTTGTTATGTTCACTGTTCCATTCAAATAAGCATGACAAAGATATATTGGTGGCAAGGTGTAACTATGCTTATCGCTAATTAGAAAAGAAAACATATGTCTCTATGTGAGGCAGATGTAATTTGAGGTTCACTGGAGAGCAGAGCTCAGTCTGTTTCATTTATTCACAATGAACTGCAGTTTTATTGTAGACTGGAATATACCTTGAAGTGAATCTGTGAGAAAGGAAATATGGGGGCCGCCACTGTCCACTTGTTTTAAAAGTGCAGGATCCTGGTCTGTTGTCTCGATCCTGTCTACATTACCTAGCAAGCCACTAACCTGCCATGAGCAAGCAGCCAATGAAGCCTGAAAAGTGTAAACTATGTTCATGTACTTTAATGTATTAAAGTAACCCTGTCACCAGACCATTCGTTTCAATATCCCACCTCAACCTAACCACTGAACCATCACGTTCTCAAACAATTCATCCCCTCACAGCTACCTCCTCATGTATCACTTGCCCCTCCCTTTTAGGTTGTAAGCCATCACGGGCAGGGCCCTCCTTACCATCTTGTCTTGAATTGTATTGTGATTGTAATGTCTTCCTTATATTGTAAAGCGCTGCACAAACGGTTGGTGCTATATAAATCCTGTATAATAATAATAATAACACTCTTCCCATAAGAATGTGCACTTAACATATTGTATGCATGTTTTTTTACCTGTACAATCCTCCCTTCTGTAGACATCCAAAAACTCTGAGACTGCAACAGGGCACCACTATCTTGGGTGTGAGCAGATACAGTAGGCTCAGAGCTGTCACTCATAGTATTCCCCTTCCCTCCTCTTACAGAAGCTACATAAAAGGCAATATAGGTAGGGGGGGTTATGACATGCATGAAGGGAGGGGAGGAAAGGGTGTGTACTAGGGAATTGACTCTTCCTGGAGTAGTAAAATTTTGTAGCAACTTCAAAGGCACATTGCAAGTGTAATATTTATAGAAAGGAAAAATGTCTGAAGCTGCAAGTAAGCATACAGTACATGCTTTTTTCTCTGTGCTATTGCCTACAATTTTTTAAATCTGAACTCTGGAATAAAAAATACACTTGCAGTGGGGTCCGCCGCACTGAGAACGTTAAATGCTCATTACATTTAATGGATAGAGGAAAAGGTATGGAATATGTACTTTATTCCTCATTTCTCTAGCTACCAGCACTCTTCTGTTCTCTCCAATACTCAAAGTTGTGGGTGGGCCTTTGGCATCCTCACGTACAATACAGGACTATTGGTCAATTTAATGCTCATAGTCATATAATCTAAAGGCACCACTCCACATCAATACAGATACTGACAAGGATAGAGTGTGGTTCAGCATGCAAAGGGTCTCTGAACAGGAGTGAAACTGATTGTCAACTTTGCCCCTAAATAGGGTTTCAAGCTAGGCACCCAAGGTTCCCTCCCCAGGAGATAGATTTGCTGCAAGAGCACAATGTGTATACACCACAAGGAGTGTGTGTGTCCGGGCCTGTCTGGCCTTACAGAGATGCCTTCTTACCAGGATGACACCTGAAAAAAATCAGTCTGGGCTGAAGCAGACCAAATAGTCAGGGAGCCGAATATTTTTTCTTTGTATCGGTGTGATGCTGAAAATTCCTGCGTGGATAATCCCACTGTTAGGCTCGTTCAGTGGTGATTGGCAAGTGAACCAAATCTGTAAAAGCTCTTTATTTTCAGCTAAATCTCACTATATATCTTAAAAGACAAATAATTAACTGTTGAGGGAATGGGAAGGTAACTATCACGAAAGACACATTAAACTTCATTGGAATACATCATGAAGAGTTATATACCACATTTGTTTGCAGAGCATTTCAGTACTGTTTATTGAGTTCCTAAAGGTTGATGTTTGGGTTAATAAATCACACCCAACACTTAGGGTACAAGCAATGAAGGTTCTTTTCATCTTAATTGATTACAAGCTTCCAGCCAGCATAGCACAGCAATTACAATATTTGACATCATGACCCCAGGGTACTGGACATAAGCAGGCTGGGAGTTACTGAAGTTTATGATTGCATGGTCAGAAGTTCAGTATCAAATCATAATGATAACATTTAGGACATAGCTTCAAATTATAGGGCTGTTACCAGGTTTGTCCAATTACTGAATGTGCATGTGCCTTGTAAATACCCATTACTGTCTGTAATTACATTCAGTACAAGCTAATTAAGTCAATATAAAAACATACATATCTATCAAATTTTTTGGTAAAAGTAAGACATCCATCAACTCTGTGAGCAAATCATGTCCAGATCGCTGCATACAAAAATTCCCAATTGTTTTATCTTTGTGAGTGATACAAATAATGTACTATAAAACATATGATCTAATAAGCTAGGCTTATACTTAAAATCAAACCAAATTACCCAACAAGGTATACATTAAAGCAAGCTATTACTTGTATATTTTATAATTAAATGAGATGTAACACCCACACTAGCATTTTAACACACGTCGCTGACTGCCACTACACTACTGCACTTCTCCACTGACCCTTGCCCATGTAACACTGCACCACATGCCACAAACTGCTGCACCATGTAGTCTGTGCTATAAGTTGTATATCAATCCTATATAATCCTATATACTTCCAGGAAATTGTTAGTGAATAACATTATTTATCTCACTCAAAGAAAATGAACACTTTTGCCAGTTCATATGGGAACACAATTATAAATTTTACAGGTATTAAACATTTTAGATATTTTTAGGGAAATATCCTTGCACTTTTAATGCTTTAAATTAGGGATGGCCCGATAACATTTTTCCAGGTACCAGTACTTTTCCTCAAGTATCCACTGATACCAATTACCAATATTTTTTTTTTTTTAGTGTCATGTGACAGTTTTTCTAAAACAATACAGACTAATGTTTTTTGGGCAATGGAGGAGCACAAGGGCCCGAACGCAGCTGCAATCTATACAACTCTGGTAGGTCTGCCACTGACTCCAAGCTGTAGAGGGACTACAAATCTCAACAGTACATTATACAGCAATGCAGAATGGCACCAGCTATAGAGGACTACAATTCCCTGCGATACATTATACAGTAATTCAGAACAATACCGTCAGCTATAGAGGACTACAAATCTCTGCAGTCAAATAACATGGTACCGTGGCTGGGATGGGGAGGAATGCTCTGCATGCACATAACATGACACCATGGCTGGGATGAGGAGGAATGCTCTGCAGTCAGATAATATGTACCATGGCTGGGATGAGGAGGAATGATCTGCAGATCTCAGGACATGAAACAATGTAGCAGTGCAGGAGCAGAACTGCTGTACCCAGGAGAGTTTGCCGATCTCTGCTCTCCCCCCCCCCCAAACTCTGCTCTCCCCCATCTCTGTCCCCTATCTCTGCCCCTGTATTTTACCTTCCTCTGAGGGGGATGCATGGTACCGCTGTTGGGGTGCAGCCTCCCTCCTCCTCCCCTGGCATGTCCCGGAGTCCATGCCGGAGTCTCAAGAGGGAAGATATGCAGACCGGCACTGGAAACAGACACCACAAAGTCCACAGGAGGCTTCCGTGAGGTTCTTTAGCAAGAGCAGGACCTTATGGAAGCCAAATCAATTTAAAGGGTCAGTATCGGTTTTTAGTATCGGGGCATTTTCATGAGTAGCAGTATCGGCACTCATACCGATACTGGTATCGGTGCATCCCTACTTTTATTCCTCAAATGGTAGAGTCTAGTTGGGCTCATAATAAAGGCTGGATAGATTGCAGATCAGCATGAAGTGCATATTTTTATTTTTATGATCCACTTTGATCCATACACATAAAGGTTTGCACCATGTCAATACAAGGGGTCTCTTGCCATCCTAAGGAACCAGATGGAGATACAGTTTATGTGCTTCACAATCAAAGCTTCATTGCTTGAACATCTTTTGATGGGCACCCTTCCTGGTTGCTAGGGGCCTATACTTATTTTATCTTTTTATCAAAGTAGCTGAAATCTAACGTTTGTTGCTCAGAAAAAACAGTGTAAGAATAAATAGGGTCACAAAACTTCTAGAAACACTTTTTTAAATGTATTTGACTTATAATCTTATTGCCATGTTATGTTCGTATCACATATTTTACTTTCTAAACTAAATTATTATAAAAGGGTTCCACTAACAAGACTTCACTCACAGTACTGCTTTTAAAGAGCTGCTAATGAACCTTTAGCCTGTGTGATAGTCATAATTTCTTCTCTAAACAGTGTTACATAGATAAACAAGGATGGCCCAGAAGCTCATCAAACCATTGTTAATTTAATTCAACAGCCACATCTAAATTCCTGTTCACTTACTTCATTTCCAGCCTTTTAGTAATGAGTTCTCACAGTGCAATCATCAAATTTTCCTGCACTTACATTACTTTCCACATGTATTCACCCCCTCAGTCTTTTCCACATTTTGTACATTTTGAAACCTTATTAAATGGACTTAACAAGGCTTTTTACTAGTTGATTTCTACAACATATTTGAAGTATTTCTAAAGCTGGGCACACACCTTACAACCATCGCAAGACTTTTGTCTTGCGATGGTTGTAAGTTAATTAAAAAAACGTACTATCTGCCTTTCTTGGACAGGCAGATCGTACTTGCGATGATCGCAAGCCCGCCCCCCTGAGGGGCGGGCTTCCGATGACCGCAATGCCGAACATGCTACACACCCGCCGAAAATTGTACGATTCTCGGCGGGTTTTCGAACATGTCGTAAGATAAAAGTTGTGCGACCTTACAGTAGTAGAGGAGATGTGTGTTATCTCAGTCAATAAACAGCATTGACTTTAATATCATGGAGTGCGAGTGACTACTTTAATCTATCTGCATTTCACGGAGGCATCCGTTGTCACTACCGCATCCACCCAGTTGGATTTGGATTTCTGTCCGGTCAGGAGTGCGATGGGACAGGAGGATTAACTTACAGTAGTAGAGGTTGCACGGCTTCCACACACCTTACGATAATCGTACGATCGCAGGATTTCCCGCGATTATCGTACGATTGTCGCAAGGTGTGTGGGCACCTTTAAGCTCAAACTCTTTATTAGTATGAGTAGGGGATAGTTAAAACCCTTGTTAGGTTTTTAGTAACATGTCCCACTGGGGACATGTTACTTTCTGCCCTGAAGACACAACAGTTAATGAAAGGAAATAAAGCTTTAATAAGAAGGTTTTTAAGGCTCTAGAAAATCAGCACACATATATACTCAGAATTATCAATATATTGCACCAAATATATAGGCAAATCCATCAATTTGCAAGAAAGGTTCACACCATGTCCAGACCAGAACAGTTCCCAGACCAAAAAAGTATCACAATGTATCCCTATGGTATTTCTGGGCTCTGTTCACACCAGCTCAGTCCGTTCTGGTCCAGACAAAAAAAATACTTTTTGTTTAATTTTCTATGGTCTGGAATGCACTGGAATGCATGGAAACACATACGCAATGCATACAAATGCATGCAAACGCACTGGACTACACCTGAAAGCACATTTTACCTGAAAAGACTGGAACACAGGCACTTTTCCCGCCCCTGAATGCCCTGAATGTAGCTGACGTCATCACTTAAAGAATCAAATTTTCTGATGCTGTAATGTAATGGAAATGCATAATGCAATTGTTAACTCAGAGGCGGCATAAAAACAACATAGAATCATTTGCCAGAAGGGATTGGCTACCATGGGCACCTGCATTGGATCATGATGACCTTAGAGGTTTTGATTTCCAAATGCCAGCTGGAAAATTGGCTTGGAATTGATAGTCACTGTGCTTCTTACATTGGACAGTGTATTAGCATGTAACATGCTGTATCAAAATGTGCCTTGATAGAAATAATATAACTTTACATACATGCATTGCCCTCAGTGATGGATTTGTTGTCTGTCAAAGTGGAAAATAATTGCAAGGCCAACAATCTTCAGACAGGTCTGCATTGAAAACTGAGTAGTTCATATTCTTATAATAAACCATATAACCAACAATATATAGTTAATCATGTTAAATACTTGGGTATAAGCCAGCTAGTTGATGCCCTAAGGCAAAATAGATGTTTGATACGGCTGCTGATATGCTTACTGCTGCACAAGTCACACCCATTAATATTTCTTTACTTGACAGCTTGCATGAGAGATTGAGCATCTGACTGAACAAGACAATTAAAAACAGTCAAAGGCAGCCTAATTTATGCAGAAGGGAGTAGGGAGTGTGTGGCAAAAGATTAAAACAGTGACAAAATTGACAGCCACTGCAGTACAATGTTGTAGTACCCTAAATTGTACTGAGAATGCTGAGTGAGAATAAGAAGCATTATGTGACTAGTAGTAGTACACTTTGTACAGGACTGCTACAGTATACTGTGGATGCACTAAAAAGTCTCTAAGCAGTTCATGATGATGATGACAACGACATCGATGACAACTAAGAAGCAATGCAACTATTGGTGAAGACTGTGAGAACTCCTACATGCATTTAGGACCTGGACCCAGGACCTGTTGGATATGTGCTCCCACAATGTAACCAGATGATACATCTCCTTATAATTAGCTTGTGGAGAGGGCAGGAAGAGCTACAAAGCAAAATGTGGAGGCTGCCTAGTGTCACGCTGTGTTGTAATGGCCCTACACTTTTAAAAACAAAGCACCATAAATTCACTTATCCTCTCCTTAGGTTAATCAGTCTTCATTTAGGCACACCAACAAACAGAAAATCAGGTTACCCGTTTCATAGTAAATACCGAATCATCTTGTAGTTCATTCTATTTTTTGTCTCAAATTAACTTTTACAGTATTTCTGCACAATTCCAGGTCTCAGAAATGTTGCACGCACTACAGTAATATTGTACTTGGGAATATGTTAGTTGCCATAGCTCCCATAAGAGAAAGGTCCCCTTGTACCAACTGGGCACCCTGGCAACCTGGCAGCAATCACTATTTTGAGACTGCTCTAAATTGATTGCACACAATTTAAAGCTGCACTACAGGCAACCAGTTACATACGTAGAGTAAAAAAATGAGAGCTGTTGCACCTGCCAAATGCTTTGTATTGTTGTCCATCGAGTCCAGAAATTTAGAAAAGCTCTGCCACACAGCACAGCCCTCTCCAGCAGGGGAGGAGACCTGATCTTTCTCTGCTGAAGTTCTTCTAGCTTTTATATGTCCCCTAAGTGAAACAAGAAGCAGCAAACAGAACATCTAACTGGCAAGATGTGCTGCTTCTCCCTCCTCTCGCTAAGCTCAGCTGTACAGACTGTATAGTAGATTGCAAGAGACTATATAATTTATTTATTTATTTAGCTAATCATGTATTCATTACTACAGAGCTACTGTTTATTAATTTGTAGTTCAGGAAATGTATTCTAAAGGCTTATAAAGTAACACCACTAACTAAAGATAATATCATCCAAAGGGTACTTATCAAGAACCAAGCGACACCACATCACAATTAAAATACAGCAACAGGCCTGCTTATATTTGGCATTTTATCACCATAAACGTTAATGTAGAAAGCACATGGTTGTTCTTTGTATTTTCACAAATTAAACTTATATATGCTCAATAACACTTAATGCCCTTTTTGCACTTCATGGTTACTTAGAAATAGCCCCCAAAAGAAATTTAAAGATAAATGCATTAAACAAGCCATAGATTACATTAATATAACTGACGGTCAAGTCTTAACAAAGGTACCCATTGGATCCAAAGTTGAATCAGTACTCCCGCTGTTGGGATGACGAGGCAGATCACCTTTGCAGTATAGTTACATAGTTACATAGTATTTGAGGTTGAATAAAGACACAGGTCCATCAAGTTCAACCTATTGCGTGTATGCATGTGATTCTGCATGTGTATGCGTGTGTATGCGATGCGAGTCCCTTTGTGATCTTGTTTTTAAGGGTAACCCCTGTATGTTACGGTCTCTGAGGAAATTGTCCAAATGCTTTTTGAATGATTCAACACTCTCAGCTGAAACCACTACTTGTGGCGGCGAGTTTCAGACCCTAACTGCTCTAACTGAGAAGAAGCCCCTACGCCCCTTGTGCTTAAATCTTTTCTCCACCAACTTTAGGTGGTGGCCTCTAGTCTTTGTTATGGAGTTTACCGTAAAAAGTTTATTGCTGATGTTGCTATCACCATTGAACATCATGTACATCAAAATCATGTCCCCCCTTAATCTCCTCACTTCCAGCGTGACCGTGTTTAAATTTAGTAACCTTGTCTCATAGCATTGGTCGTCCTTCCCCTAAGTAGTTTAGTTGCCCTTCTCTGGACTCTCCCCAGCTCAAGGACATTCTTTCTGTGGATTGGTGACCAAAACTGGACCGCATATTCCAGATGAGGCCGAACCAGCGATCTATAAAGTGGCAAAATTATAGATTTGTCTCTACAGTACACTCCCTTTTTAATACAAAACCCAGCCCAACATAAATATATTGCCTCAGGTTGGCATAAATGATAGTCAAATATCACAGAGCAAAGTCACACAATTTCAGGTACTATCTTTTGTCCTTTTCTATGCTAGTTGTTTACTACAGCCTAGTGCTCTCTCTTGAACAATCTTTGTACCAATGTTCCTTAAGTCTCTTTCATAAACTCAGCTTCCTTATGGAAATCACTATATTTTTGCAGTTATGTGAAATTCCTAAATATTGCCCATAGGGAATACTATGCATTAAAGAGTTAGAATGTCCACTGTTAGCACGTAGGAGGGGATTCACAGCTGCGAACTTGCAAAAGACAGCATTCAACATGCCTTCACAATCCTTTATAATTTTGATATCCAGGAAAGAGATACAAGTCTATATCTGATACAAGTACAAAGTAAACCTTAAAGGAGAACTATGAGGTAAGTGCTTTTCACTCACCTCATAGTTTTAGGCGACCTGTGACAATGAGACTGTCACAGGTCGGCTCAGTAGATCGGGAAGTGAGCGAACACATACCGGCGTTCGCTCACTTCTCAATCCTGTCAGGGCTCTCTGCCATGACAGGGGAGGGGCTGGATTCTCTGCTCCGATCCTCCAGCGCTGACTGGCGGAATGGACGGGGAGGGGGTGGGTACAGCTGGCTCTGCCTCTAGATAGGCAGAGCCAGCAGTCACTCACGCAGCTGGGCGGATCCAGACATAGTCGGGATCCGCTTCCGCTGCGGCATCTCAGTATACCGCGAGCTGCAGCTCGCGTTATGTTGCGGCGTCTCAGTATACCGCGAGCGGCAGCTTGCGGTATACTGAGCTTAGGGTGACGGGAGGACGCTAGTTTGTGTCCTCCCGTTACCCTAAGGAGAACTATGGGGAAAAGCCCTAAACCCATAGTTCTCCTTTATGTTCAAGTCATTAGCATTCAAAATTGCAACAAATTGATTCAAATCTTGTACTGATTCCGTCTAAAAAAATTGAAGATGTTGTCAATATACCTGTGGCAGGAACCTATTTGGCACAGGTACGTTGTGAGATACCCTTCTGGAAAACAAACTGCGCTCCCACTCCCCACAGCACATACAACAGGGCACAGGTTGTCCCTATCACTGTACCCTGCACCTGGAGGTAGTGGGAACCTGTGAACATAAAACAATCTATGTAACCATAAATAATCAATGTTGTAAGAGAAAAGCATTGTGATCATGCTGACTAAAATCACATGTATCAAGAAATGTACACACTGCCCTAATCCCGAATATATACAGAGTGGAAGAATTCAGATATTCCAGATCCAAGCTTACCAGAATTCAGTTCCAAGTATCACTTGCCCCTCCCTTTCAGATTGTAAGCTCTCATGAGCTCTCATAACCCTCTTCGATTAAATTGTTTTGAAACTGTACTGTCTCCCTTTATTTTGTAAAGTGATGCTCAAACTGTTCCCAGTATATACATCCTGAACAATGATAATAATAATAAAAATAATAATAATAATAATAATTGCATATTACTATTGTGTTTTACATTATATTCATGACCCGCACATATATATATATATATTAAAAGCCCAATCTAGTTATATACAAAATTGTATTCAGAAACTAAAAAGAGTTAAAAACAGGTATGGTATATATTCTTTCCTGCTTTATAATCTAAATTTACTGTTATATATTAAATTTTAAGGTATGGTTAGCATCATTGACCACATTTAAGGCTTTGATTATTTTCTATATAAATCAATCAATATAAAGCCTTCAGAACCTTGTAGCCCTGTGCTCTTGCTAACTGACACAATTTATTTCAGATTAACTCAACTACAACGCCTGCTGAACCTGAAAGTGACAAAATATATTGAGCAATGCCCATACATCAGGATCATGTGTAAGTTCAGGATAAGTCAGATTAGCTCATTGAAAAAAATATTCTCCCTCTAAACAATAACCAGAATATGTTTTTTCTTCATTAGGATGGTACAACTATGATTCTGATATGTATGTGTATTTCTTGCCAAACTAAAGAACCACATAGCTGTTTAATGACTTGTACATACATTTTAAACAAATGCAGTAAATCCCATGGGACCACTTTGCAAATCAAGCACTCGACATAGCTAAAACCAGGCACATAATGTCTTCTGCATGTATGATGATATGAGGACTATTTAATCTGCACTATTCCCTGGTATACAGTACATACTTAGCCTTCTCTTTGAGCATTTGAAAACATATTGCAATCAATAACAATGCTAAACACTTCTGAAGAAAATGTTTTTTGGAACTTGCATATAGTTGCTTATTCTACGATGGCTTCTTAAGTCAACCTCCGACACTCTGCTTAATGTATTTTACTAAATAAGTTATTAAAGCCCACCTCCATGCAAAACGTAACCCCCCACCCACAGCTCTTACCCAATTATCAAGTTTTTTTATTTTTTTTTCAGCTGTGTAGATCCAACTCTCCTACACAGCAACCACACTGCCCAGAGGGGTTTGTATTTTGTTAATGGATTCACAGACTACAAAGCGATTTGTGAATGGGCAAGAGGATAGGAGGGTTGAGCAAAGAATGCGATGGCTGCTGTGTAGGATACTTGAAGGTCTAGTGTGTCAGAGGACAGGACGTATAGAGTGTTGTACTATCGGCGCACAATGTATATGTATATGTATATATGTATAAGCTTTATAAAATCTGCTCGCTTACTAATAGTTAACTAATACGAGAAATTAAATTGGTCACTTTAAGTCTTGACATTTGACAATTATAATATGGCTTTCCTGTTAACTGTGGTTACTGTTTAAAGTAAAAAAATTTAAAATTGCGCGCGCAGCCTGCGTACCGCGCATGCGCACCCGCCGTGCGACTCGAGCATGCGTACCCGCAACCCGGGCACCAGGAGTTCTGACAAGCTGAGGGAAAACCCGTGCCCTGCGCCGTGCCCGTGGCCCCCGAGCAGTGACAACACCCCCTGCTTCCTGACAGCTATCTAGGGATTGTTAGAGAGCTGTGACAGAAGAGAGGGTGCAACAAAGAACATACAACACCCACTATACACCGGAAGTTTTGCAATGAGAGAACAAGAAGAATGGCATGGTTTACTTTTAAAGGCCTAGCCTCAGGTAAAAAAAACTACCCTTGCAGTTGGAATGCAGTTACACACTGCAAGGGTTCATTTTTTGTTGTTTTTTTTTCTAGTGGACCGGTGTAAAGGACTTACTCACCTGATCCCCTTTCCCGCATGCTCTAAGGGAAGTCCACAAGCTGGAGTGGTGGGGGTGTGGGGATCAAGTAAGGTAAAGTCCTCTTTATAATAACCATAGACATAAATAAGCAGTTAACCCTTGAAGTGCAGGGGTAGCACCTCTGCAAGGGCAGTTTTTTTTCCCCTGAAGATAGACTTTAAAATAAATTCTTCTGGAAATGCTAGTTGCCTAATCTAGGCATCTCAAAGGGGGAATCCATAAAATACATTGCCATAGCAATGACCTGGAAGTGAGAAGAGAGAATTTACAATCCTCTCAGCAACATGGATACCACTAATGCCATCTCTGTGAGCAGGACTCCGGCCTATGCCGATCCTGGCATCCCCTCCACTGCTGATCACCATGTGCAGGTGAATTCTAATAGAGGATGTCTGCAGGGATACTGCAAGGCACCTAATTCTGGTAGTTTTTGGGTGCATTTTATTCTTTGATATAATTAATATGTTCATTTTTTAACCCAATTGATAAGCTCTCTCTGCTTTTTATGTTAATATAATGGTTTTAATTGTTTCTGCATAAATATAAAAATGGAAGATTAGCCACCATTTTACTAAGAATAAATGTGTGCCAAGTTTATTAGCTCGATGATGGGGGTAAAATGGGTAAAAGAAAAAGAGAAACACATGCTAATCCAAGAAGTGTTCTAAGATTTGGAGATGTGGGGTTCTTCAGAAAGGGGTTTGCACACTATAACAGCTAGCAGCATCTCACCACTCTGTTGATCAGATATGTCTACGAATAAACAGTTTCAAGGCTGCTTCTATGCTTAAGAGGACCTAGGGATTTTTTGTGTCACAGATGGATTTCTCCAGCCTCACTGCTCATTTCACCACTGGTCATTGCAGCACAGACCAGAGGGTTCTTACATCACGACAGATGAAGGGATGAAACCCTGTGAAATGTTAAAATGCATCTTCCCAATATTACTGTTGTATTAAAAAGCTATTTATAGAAAGGTTTGAAATAATGTATCATGGATTTTGTTTAACTTGAAGGGATGTGTGGCATTTAGTTTCATATATAGGTCAGGAACCCTGTTTTTTGATGAATTGGAATCGTATCAATTGTTTTGTGTGTGTGATTTCGAGCACAGAACACACTTGCAATAACTGCTGCCGGTTCATGGTCATTATAACATTCCCTAAAGGGTGTTCTCTAATTGGATTTAGTTCTCCAAAAGATTCTTGAAGAAATGAAAGGCACAAAACAATTAATAAATACACAGAGCACAAAAAAATCAGTTTATGCCATATACATGTTCCAACCATACATCAGGCTTCGAAGGATTTAGGGGTGCACCGAAATTTCGGCCAAAATTGCCAAAAGTATCATGATGGGCGAAAATGTGGCCAAAAATACACCTGAGCTCAATTAACCCCTCCCCCTAACAAGAGCACTGCAACCTGAGGGGAAAAAAAAAGGGAACAGTTTAAAAAAACTGACAGAAAAGGAAAAAGAGTTTTTAAATACTAAAAAAGGGTCTAAAAAGGAAGGGAGACAACAAGTATTTCAAAAAATCAAGCACTCAATATATCCCAAACAGTTCAAATCCAAATTTTTTACGCCACTTAGCTCCCAGGCAATTTGTTCGCCAAGCAGAAAAAGAGATTGAGGACTCAATCTCTTTTTCTATTTTAAAAGGGAAATAGGGTATGTTTAGACCCCCAATATTTACCTAAAGCCCCCGACAGTAAAGTAAAAAAATAAAATAAATGAAAATAAAATAATTTAAAAATAATAAAAACATTTTGAAACAAGGATGAAGAGAAACCACGACATTTTCCGTCTCTGCCTGACTTTTTTTTATTTTCGGTTTCTGTCTCAAAATTTAATTTCGGTGCATCCCTAATTAGGTCTAAAGGTATGTATTAAATACAAGGTAATCTATGTAATTTTAAGGCTCATTAAAGTAGTATTAAACACCTCACATTGTTTCAATGATGAATCCAGATGAAACGAATATTGTGTACATTGTCCATCAAAGTATTTTGTTTACATTTTGCCCAACTGTTTCTGAACAGTTGGCTCCAACTCGCTCAGTTTGGCTTCCCTGAACTTCCTGTCCAGTACAATATCACAAAGGACTAGTCAGTCTGCAACATTTGTCCATCTACTAGCTTGGAGAAGGGAGGACCGAGGAAGAAGAACAAACAGAGGAGCAGAGGAGTGGCTTGTTTTGCTGTGCCTGGGTGTTTCTGGGAACACACACAGCTTACTAGCACAAACACACACAAGGGTGGCTTGATAGTGTAGTCTTTGTCCCTTGTATAAGGTGGTTTTTACCTTGCACTGTAATTCTTCTCCTTTCACTGACCCTTCTCACCAGTTCTGATCTCCATTATGGTCCAGGACAGGAAGTACTAAGAAAGCAGTCATTGATAAAATAACCTGGTAGTGGTTACTTGCTGTGTTACCTTTGTTGTTGATCTCTATAAATTGTTACAGTGCACTATTCCGTGGTGGGCCAACATTTTTCAGACTGCCTCTTAGTTATTTTATTTGACCATAACTATAGAAATGTCATTGGGCAACTCATGCTCTTCCCCAAAGGACAGGAATCCAAAATAATGAGCATCTGCTTCTTTTGTCACGGTCTTGGTCTGATTGGGTCCAGACTGTCTTATGTCAACCAAAGATATATTTTAAAATGCCACATGGCACACGCACATAGCCTACATTTAATGAAATTCCACTGCAATGCCTCATGAAACTGCACTGCAGCAACAGCACCACAGCATGGTCAAGAACACCAGTCGAAATCACATCTCACTTGGCAAAAACGTGGCAAAATGCACTGCATCAGTCTGCAGATCCGCACCTGATCAGGACCTGATATCATGTGAACAGGCCCTAAGTCTTACAGAAGATTACTGGAGGCTGATTCAAGACAAATTCAAGTACTTACATCTACAAATACACCTGGGGGTGATTTATTAATCTTCTGATCAGCCACACCCTAGTTGAATGTTGATCACATATCATTCCGGCCACTACACGGAGCTGAAGGGCTTAAGAATTTTCTTTGGTTTTGTTTCAAAGAACTTACTCCTGCAGGGGTGTCCCTAGTGTTTTTTTCCTGCCTGAGAATGGGGTGCTGGTGGTGCCTGCAATTAGTGTCTCTGGTTTGTATCCTGCCAGCAAGAGCATCCCAGGTTTCTAAGTGCTGGGCGTGGAGATGTGTATTGGCCTTAAGGATGTCATACACCTTACAACCATTGTACAACTTTTGTTGTCCAGACATCTCACCCTTCATTCAATTTCCTTACATCTAGCCCATCATGCACAGACCAATGTAGTTCGCAATTAACGCTCGTCAGCACCAACACCTGACTGATTTTCATCGATCGAAAGGAACGGATTTTCCTTTGAGCATGTGCAGTTTTCATCTTGAGATTTGGGTTGTGCAACAACGCCACTAACCTGTCAATTTTCATACAATTAGACAAAAATTTCTAGCCTGCATGAAAGACAAAAATCTGCAAGTTGTACAGTAATTGAGGTTGTACACTCCCCATCAACTGGCAGATTTTCTGACGAAAACGCAATCACATACACAAATCTCCAGATAATTGTAAGGTGTATGTGCACCTTTACACATCTCCCTGCCCAGCTCTGAGCAACCTTGGATCCTTTGGCTAGAAAGGGCTCCGCAGGTACACTGCAAACATTATGTCGCAGAAAAGGCATGCCGCTCTGCCTGCCACCCCCCCACATGACCTAACGAGATGCCTCATTATATGGACAGCCAAGCACTCATACAATAAGTTTTGCAACTGAAATCAGCTTTAAAATTGTTCTTTAGGTATTTCTGTTGCATCAGTTTTTGTCATGTACCTCTAGTGGAAGTTTTATTTTGATCTAAAAATACAGGAACAATTAAAATTCAACCGAACAGCAAAGCATCAAAGTGTCATTTCTTTGGACTTGGTTTGTGCTTCTTAGTATTATGCACCCTACACCTCATCAGCAGGCTTTGCAATCTTTGTACACAAAAACATCCAGAAGGCAATGTAGCATAATGTAGTGCAATACTATCAACAACATAAAGTTAACAAACTTTGCTTGACACACAAAAAGCAAAAGGGACCAAATAAGAGAAGATTATTGTGAGGGTTTACATACCCTTTAAAGTGTATTTCCACCTTTGCAGCCAATTTGGGATAACACCTATTTTATATTTGTTACATGTTCCCATTCACATCACATACGTTTTAAAAAAAAATAAACAAAAATGCTTCTTGCAGTTTAAATTGCTTTGACCTGGATTAGGGTTTTAAAGGTTAAAAGTTCTTCTAGCTTCCCTTTCTTTGAAATGTTAGAAGGGGCTGTGAGGGGTCTGAGGTGGCTTGTCCATTGTATGTTAATGAATCTTTTTAGATAAACACAATCCTCATGTTTCAGTCCTATGTCTTTCCATTTGGACAGATCACTGTGAAAGGGCTGAGCAAAACCCAGAATCTGCCATCTTCCCTGATGTAACAAAACATCTAAAAGGTAAGAATTCTTATTTTTTGTTATTTTTCATTATGTTCTGCGAATAGAACACATAACAAACATATAGAGGGGTTCTTTCAAATTTGACTGCAAAAGTGGAAATACACTTTAACAACATTACAGGGACATATACTGTTTAGAAGTAGTGGAACTGGTTAAAAGGAATGCAGCCAAGCCAAGACTGTTATGCAGCTATGATTTTGAACTCACTGTAACAGTATACATTAGAGATAACTGCTCTATTCCACTAGATGCTGAACATGTGTATTCTTTACACTGCACATGGAAACCTGTCAGAATTATATATTTCAACCATTTAAAGCGTGACCTATATCATTTCATCACATTGACAGCTATTGCGAAGTGATGATTGTGCATCAACATAGGCTATTACTGCTACATGTAAATATAAAACCGCTGCTGGAGAGCTATAAAAGAAATCTGATACACCTTAAGGACTGAAGGAAAAGAGTTGACGGCATGCTTACATTACATTGAGTGCAGATGGTCAATGTACTAGTACTACCAGTATAATAATTACCAGGGGGGTATTTATGCTTCATTTTATCAGTCGTATTCAGTGTAACAGCAGAAAGTGCAGCTTTGCTATATTGCAGTAACCCAAAGCAACCGGTCACAATTCACATTTTGCAGAACGGGCAGTGTGCGCGTGCGCACACCGGCCCGTTCCGCAGCTATCGGACGAGCAGGCTAGAAACCAGCCGACAATCGTACGATTCTCGGCGGGTTTTCGAGCATGTTGGTTCGACAAAAGACGTGCGACCGTACAGTAGAAACGGTCGCACGTCTTCGTTCACACTGCTCGATTCTCGTACGATCTCGGGATTTCGCCCGATTCTCGTACTAGAATCGAGCAGTGTATGGGCACCTTTACATTGAGGGGAATTTATCAAAACTGGAGCAGACAAAATCTGGAGCGGCTGTGTATGGCAACCAATCAGCTTCTATCTTTCATTTTCAAAGGAAACAGAAGAAACTTAAGAGAGAAGCTGATTGGTTACTAAGGGCAACTGCACCAGTTTTGATCAATTCCCCCCAGAGTCTTTTCTGCAATAAAACCAGCTTGCCATGTTATGTAAATGCGAGTTTAGTTCCACTTTAATGTATTTCATTGATATCCCTCAGGACTGGTTCACACCTGAGCATTTTTACGTGCGGATCTATGTGTGTGAAAATGCACAAAGTACACATTTCTATTTAAGTCAATGGCAGCTGTTCACACCTTAGCTTTGTGTTGCGTGAAAAGATGCAGGAACTATTTTGTACACTCCATTCAGGTTCATTCAGGTCCCAGCACAGCAATATGGTGCGCTGTGCGGCTGTGTGGCGGCCTGCAGTGGCATCCAATTGCCTCTCCCATCCGATGGAACTCTCTACCCCAACCGGTCCGTCTATCTCCCACTCTGACTGCCTTTAGGCGATCCCTTAAGACTCATCTCTTCAAGGAAGCCTATCCCACCTCAACCTAACCACTGAACTATCACATTCTCAAACAATTCATCCCCACGCAGCTACCACCTCATGTATCACTTCCCTCTCCCTCTTAGACAGTAAGCCCTCATGGGCAGGGCCCTACTTACCATCTTGTCTTGAATTGTATTGTAATGTCTTCCCTATATTGTAAAGCACTGAGCAAACTGTTAGCGCTATATAAGTCCTGTATAATAATAATAATAATCCAATGTGCTGCGATAAAGTGCAGCATGTTTGTATTTTATCATAGCGCATCGCTCCGCCTATCACACATGTGGCGTGAATGGGACACATAGAAAACAATTGTCTTGTAAGTGATCCGGTGCGGTACAATGCAGGTCACCTCAATATGTGTGAATGGGCCCCTATTCAATGATCTCATTCGTTAAAATAGCAATAACACATCCCAAAGTAATTTACACAGCACACATTTATTCCAGTGATAAATTTGTTGGGGGGAATCAATAAAAACTGGAGCAGGCAGAATCTGGAGCAGTTGCCTATGGCAACAAATCAGCCTTTCATTTTCAAAGCTTAAAGTGATATTAAAGCTTCATTTTTTTTAATAAAGAGGAGGCCCATACCTTTAAAATTCAGTTGTAAATAAAACATGTTCCGTTCCTCATTCTCTAGTGGGTCCCTATAGCGCTCTTGCCCCGCCCCTGCACTGGTGCCACCATCAGCTAAGTAGCCGCTTTGGAGGCACCTGTGCGTGCTTGCTCCCAGGCCGTGCTCGTAAGTGGCTGTGTGCGTCCATAGACACACACAGCCCTGCGGCAGGCCTCTCGGCCCAGCAGGTTCATTGAGGGCATAAGAAGCCTATAGCTCCCTGCCCTCAGTATCCTCCCCACAACCAGGAAGTTTGGATGGAGAATTGCCGGGGACAGGCGGCGGTGACAAGCGGCGCTGACAGGTAAGTGGGACGAGGGACACAGTAAGATACTGGCCATTTTTTACTTTAATGCAGAGAATGCATTAAAGTAAAAAACGCCCTGCCTTTAGTAATCCTTCAACTGAACAAACTGAAGAGAGAATCTGATTGGTTAGCATGGGCAGCTGCCCCAGATTCTCTCTGCTCCAGTTTGATGAATTCCCCCCACTGTGTTTAGAGATTAGGCAAATAAATTACCAATGCATAACATAAAAGGGTATTTGTTTTTTTAAAGTGTTTAATATTTAAAATGATTTTACGGAAATACAACACGCTAAACTAAAAACATTTGCTGCATTAATAAGTCTGAGGCATCCAGCAAACATTGCAGTGTGACAATGTGTTTGTCTAAGCCCGAGGAGCAAATCCCCTTGATGTGTAAGGGGCCTAGATGCCATGGGTGCCAAAAGTTAATACGCGTCTGCAGCATCCAAGGCGGCAGTGAAGGGAGAAGATGACAAGTGGGGGAGCAGGAAGGACTGTTACAGTAACTAGTGGAGTGCCGATCACTGAAAGGGTTAATTGGAATGCAATCCTCTTACTGCATTGGGAATGTGCATGTGTGGGGGTGGAGACAAGTGACAGCAGATTGTTTATCTGCCTCAACAAATCACAATGACAGATGTAATCTTTGCACAGCACTACTCAGCCCATTGTGCTGCCATTTGGCCTAAATTTCTTTCTAGTCAACACTTCAGAGGACAAAAAGGGGGATTTGAATACAGCAATGCCACTATAATAAAGGATTACATTTACTTACATTGATTAGTTACAGTAGATCTTCAGGGCACCGCTACATACCACTGTTATATGATGTGCTGGGGCAGATATAGCTGGGTGACATGTTCATAAAACACTAGGCAAATAAATACAGTACCATATCAGAGTGCTCCACATAAAACTAGATTTGGAAGTATGAACCCTGAATATAACTCACAACATAACTTATAAAATCCAATCCATAACCCTTTACCACAATATTATAAAAAGTTGTCTATATATTTCAAGTGGCATAAACATGAATCATTTACTGCAATGCAAATGTTTTTCTGCTTCACAATTTACAGCCTTTCCTACCTGGACACATATACACATAAAAAGAAAATTAAAATCAATATTACATGTAAAACTAAAGGCATACAAACACTGATATTTTAAAAATAATTCACCTTAAAAATGTAGAAAATAATAATAAATTAAATAGATTGAATACAGATGAATAAATAATTAGATAGAGAAATAGATTAAATGAACAATAGAGAATAATAAAAAAGGTACATTAAATAAAATAAAAAAATAGATAGATAGATTAAATAAATAGCATATATTGAAAATAAATAGATTAAATACATGTAAAGAAATATAATATAATAAAGAATAAATAGATAAAATAAATTAATTCATTAATTAAAATATAATGAAATATAATTTATTGTTGAACACTATATTAAACTACATATGACCTTGACATATAATGTTATGTATAAATATAGAAGAGTAATTATATTACTTCTAGATATCCATAGATATTTTTAGGAGCGAGATAAAAATTACCCAACAATAATAATAAAGTAACAAATATATCCAAATAAACTGTTGGCAAAGAACTAAATGACCTTTATTAGTGCTGCTGTTCCCCATTCCTCTCATTACAATAAAAAAAATTAAAAAAATAACAGTTATGATGCACTGAATGCATGCAGCCAGCATTGCTAGTTAAGATGAGGTTGTAGTAAGTGGGTGTTCCAGTCAGTACATAGCAGGGTGCCCATGCCTCTGCACTGGGTGTACAGCTATGCAGCCTTGCAGCACCTCGACCTTGTGAAAGTGCTGCTGTCCCTCCACGATGCACTCCCTCCCACCATCCCTAGTAGTTTCTATTTGTGCAGCCTTGCAATATGCTCCTTCAGCCCCTACTGCATTGTATGTAACTCATGAGCTCCTGGATAGCTCCATACACACACTCCCTCCCCTTCAACATGACTCTACATTGACAGCAGAAGGATTGCAAGCTGTCGACTGCAAGCCATGATCAATCCATTGAATAGCTCATAGTGCATCCTTACTTATTAACTTATAAATACACTCAGTACAATATGTGAATGCATGCAATAATACATGATGACTAATAATGTATCATTTCAACACATAGGGCCTTCCAAGGCACTACACACTAGTATCATCCTGCTCTGCCTTTCTGTATGGGTAGTGCAGGCTTGTGTGTTAATCCTCTGCATCTCCCCTGCCCATCACTGGTACAGATGAACAGACACAGACATGTTGGTTATCTCTTACCTTTTCCTGAGCCCTGCTGAGCCTTTTCTGGACGTTCTTTGCAAAGACGCCTGATTTCATATCAGCCATGGCTGCTGGTCCAGGGAGCCAAGTGAGAAGAATCAGATGGAGCCTGGAGGCTGAGAGAGAATGAGAAGGGAGGGGGAGGGGAAGAGGAGGAGTCCCAGCACCAGGAGAGGAAAAGACACTGATGGGGGATCATATAATGAGAAGGCAAGGCAATTAAGAGGAAGCAAGAGAATGGACAATTAACATAAGAACATACATGGATTATATTGTCTCCAGAATTAAAATGCTGTGACAATATGACTAGAGCTGCAATAGTAAATGACATGTGTCTATACATAATGCCTGTACAGTGAATGTATATGTGTGACTTATAGAGTGTTGTACAGGTAAGGGCTGCGGTACCTGTAAAGGGTTATCTAGGTGAGGTACATGTATTTCATATTGCATGGGGATCTGCTGCTGTCCATGGTGCTGAACTCGCTCACTGAGCAATCCCAGTGAACTGTGCCTTGGAGTTAACACCCCGATTAGTATTCAGGAGGAAGACTCTTATTTGGTAGGCTGCCTCCAGATTCCTAATGACATTTACTAATGTAACTGAAAATGAAATCTCTGCTATAGATCCACCACTTGGCAATCTTTACTACTGGGATTTAACAAGCTGAAATTGAATCCTCAAGCACAGTATATGAATAGTCTTCTTCTTTCTGGATGTCTTTACATAAAAGCATTTATTATGGTTTGTGTGGAAAGGCAGTGAATACCCTGGCCACAAATAACCCTTCATTTACAAATGGGAAAGGGAAAGAGCAACTCCAGGCAACAGTTAAACTGCATTTTTAAGGGCCTGTTCAAACATATTGCCATGACGTGCGCTTTACTGTACCAGATCAATGCAGGTCACTGCACAATTGTTTTCTATGTGACCTATTAACACCACAATGCCAGCATGCTGGGTGGTGCACTACACTGCGATAAAATGCAAACATGCTGCTTTTTTTTTACAGCGCACTGGATGCCACTGCAGGTTGCTAACTTGAATGGAGTGTACACATGTACATGTCAAATAAAGCTTAAAAAAAGTAAACAATGACAGCTCCAGCAGTGTGCAATACAACACACAACACCAGAGCGGTTACAGCACACAAGCCATCCCATAAAACGCAGCATTATTGTGGACAGGCTATTGAGAATGGCCGCTAATACTATGCAGGAAACATAATCAGGGCACGTTTGCTAATGCTCCTGTGTATTTTTTTTTTTTACATTGGTGGGTTGGTGGGTCAATGGGGTTGATTTACTGATGGTAAATAACCTGTTCACTTTGCAAGGGCATCTGCATTTTGCAGAGGAAGTTTCCCTTAGCTTAGTGAATGTGGTAAAATGTCACATTGCAAAGAATACCCAATAACATACTTAATTGGTACAGATAGGGTGATGGAAGTGATCAGAGCTCTTGCAAAGTGAACAGCTTATTTGCCTTTAGTAAATCAACCCCAGTGTGTCACTTAGCAAAGCATAGATCCTGGCAAATCAGGTTGTCACATACCTGGTAGAGGGCTTCCCTTACACTTCCTGTACAATACCCGCTGGAGTTGGAGACAGGATGCAGTAGGATGAGGAGTGGCATATGTGCCTGCAGTGGGTCATGTTGTAGCAGGAGATCAGAAGACAGTATGAATAATTCTGTGCTTCTGGAGATGCTCAGACCAGGTCTGTGCAGTGAACTGGTACACAGGTCGGGCACAGGAATGTGCAGGTTCAAGAAGCAGAATCGTGGTCAGGATGAGCTGGGTCAGCAACAAGGTACCAATTCAGAAGCAAAAGTAAAGTCTAGCTGAAGGTCGATTAAAGACAGGCAGGAGAGGTGTCAAGAAAGCAGAAAGGATGTGAAGCAAGAATACAAGCCAAGATCAACAAAGGGAGATCTGGATACAGCAGAGTCAGGGGGCAAGCTGGGCCAAATACGGGATAGCAAAACACAGGTCAGGTCACAGGAGCTAATGACTACTCAGCAACTCTCCTTAGTATGTACTGTCAAACTAGTACTGGGCACACACACATTCATGCTACCACACACTAACAAGTGCACATGTGATCACCATTATGGCCCTATGCAGTGGTCCACAAACTGTAATATACACAATCGCAGATCTCCAGACACTGATGTGTGCTTGACCTTCCTAACACATGTGCACCTCAATATAGCAGTGGAAGTCACTTTCAAATTCGAATGCATGGCTCGATCACTAGGATCTGAGGGCTATTGAGTTGTGGGTTGTAACACTAGAGTATATGTGGAACTACACTTCCCATCATGCATGATTGTTCCACACATCATGTAGGTCAGGGGTAGCTAAACCTCAACTCTCCAGCTGTGGTGAAACTACACATCCCATTATGCCTCTGCCTCTGAAAGTCATGCCTGTGAGAGTCTTGCAATGCCTTACGGGACTTGTAGTTCCACACCATCTGAATGGCCGAAGCTGTAGGTCTCTTTATTTTTATGCTTTTGTCATTCCACCATATGCCATTACATGCATTGATATATCTAGATATAGACAGGTTAGACAAAAACACAGATGTCAGGGGAATACTATAACAAGCTGTTCCCAGGGGGTTGTCGGCACAGACAAGTTAGCGGAAAGCCTGCACGTCAGTGGCATAGGTACACTGAACTCTCTAAACAGACTTTCAGCAGAAATAATGAGTCAATCAACAGTGAGTTTATGCATGCTTGGAATAAACCTTTAGAGATTGTGGGTGACATCTAGGAAAGTATAGGTGTAGGTGTTCTCTTTTAGTAAAACCTTTTTTATTCTGTGATGCACTTTGCTTTTCATGAATGTAGAGCTTATACTGTCCTTCCATGCAAAGAGCTAAATGAACAGTTTAAACACATAGGGGAGAATTTATTAGGGATGCACCCATTCCATTTTTTCTAGACCAAGTACAAGTACTCTCCCTCAGGTACTTGCCGATACCAATTACCAATACTTTTTTCTTAAAGGGACTTGTGACATTTTTTCTAAAACAATACAGACTAATTATTTTACAGTCACAGTACGGCACTGGGTCTGTGGGGGCACAGTGCAGTGCTGTGTTTGTGGGGGCACAGTGCAGTGCTGTGTTTGTAGGGGCACAGTGCAGCACTGGGTCTGTGGAGGTACAGTGAGGGGCTGTGTCTGTGGGGGCACATATGAGGCGCTGTGTCTGTGGGGGCTCAAGTTGTGAAAGTCCACTCTGGAGACTTAAGTGTACAGATTACAGAATACAAAATGTTGTCTCTTCATTAAACTATACAGCGTACAACATACGCCAACACTGCTGAATTCTGAAAGCAACATAACTAAGTAACAGAATGTTGGGCAAGGGCAGCAGACTGGCCCCAAGGGACAGCTGAGCTGGCCCCTCCTGGTCCTGACCGGGACCTCTTCAGCCCTGGACATGTGAGCTGATATGGTGGTAGTTCCACCACTGGAAACTTTGCTAATAGCCAGGAGGTCACTCTGCTACTTTCTGGATCAGGATTTCTGTTTTCTGATTAAGTTAACTGGTATTGGATAAAGGTGATGATGCAGATTTATTGTCCAAAGAGCAGACTGGATGTCAAAAGGACAGACGTTGCACTGATTAACCAGAAAGCTGCATTACTAAACCAGAAAATAATGGTGTCACCTGCTTGACAGGATAACAGAAGTGCATACATCATGAGACTGGTTGTACAGGATTACAAGTCCTGTGGAAGGTAAAACAAAAAAACATATATGTATTTAAACTGTATATTTAACTGGTTGCTTTACGTTGACCAAAGGGTCCGTTCACATAGGTGGAATCCATTCCACTCAGCAGGGGATCAGTGAACAGATCCCCCGCTAAATTGTAGCTGAATGGAACAGATGCCACTTTTGCGACATCCATGACTGCGCATTTTTTATTCCATGGAGCTGAACAGACCAATGTTAAGCCTATGGGCAGATGAATGCAAACACACGTACATCTGTTTACACCCTGTTACCTCCAACCGGTCAATTTGCTTTTTTTTTTTACCTATATGGACAACGACACACCTCCATTTATATCCACTTGCCCATAGATTAACATTGAACTTCCACTCAGATCCGTGAATCTCAACAGAACACCACAGGAAAGGGCTCTTAGGAAGCAAAAGACTTTCTTTACCTAAAGCTAAAGTCGAAAGTTTTATATAATCCGTTACAGACTAATTTAACAAGTTTTTACATTGCTTATTGCCAGAATTGTATCTTCTTGTCATAAACTGTTGTGCTCTCTTTGAACTACAGAGAGGGATGCTTGGAAAAAGGAACGCTTAGTTATAGTGAAATTTCTCGTAAATTTCTGGAAGGCAAAAAAAAGAGTTCCTTCCCACTTTCCTCAGATTATGCCAGAGGTTGAAAATATTCTGTAGGAAAGAACAAGAGGAACATATAAACTAAATATATAAATATTAAAGGAGAACTATGAGGTGAGTGCTTTTCACTCATCCTTATAGTTTGAGCCGACCTGTGACAATGAAACTGTCACAGGTCGGCTCAGTAGATCGGGAAGTGAGCGAACACATACCGGCGTTCGCTCACTTCTCGATCTTGCCACGGCTCTCTGCCGTGACAGGGGAGGGACTGGATTCCCTCCCTCCCCCCATCCTCCAGCGCTGACTGGCGGAACAGACGGGCCTCTAGATAGGCAGAGCCAGCTGTCACTCCCGCAGCTGGGCGGATCCAGACATAATTGTCGGGATCCGCTTCATCTGCGGCGTCTCAGTATGCTGCGAGCTGTAGCTTGCGGTATACTGTGGCGTCTCAGTATACAGTGAGCTTTAGCTCGTGGTATACTGAGCTTAGGGTGATCGGAGGACGCTAGTTTGTGTCCTCCCGTTACCCTAAGGAGAACTATGGGGAAAAGCTCTGACCCCATAGTTCTGCTTTAACGTTCTCCTTTTGTTGAGTTTACAGGCTATTAACAAACATTTCTACACTCCATAACAGAACCTGAGTGATATAAAGGAAATTGCTTGAATGGTAATCTCTTAAATACAATGAATGGAATTTATCAAAACTGGAGCAGGCAAAATCTGGAGCAGCTGTGCACGGTAACCAATCAGCTTCTCTCTTTCATTTTCAAATTTTACTGACCAAACTGAAGAGATAAGCTGATTGGTTGCCATGCACAGCTGCTCCAGATTTTGTCTGCTCCTGTTTTGATAAATTCCCCCCAAGATCGTTAGACTCTTCTCAGAACAATCTCTGTCAGACTGAGGTCAATGTGACTTCACCCCAGATGTAAGGCTGGGCACACACCTTACAACCCATCAAACCATTGTTAATTTAATTCAACAGCCACATCTAAATTCCTGTTCACTTACTTCATTTCCAGCCTTTTAGTAATGAGTTCTCACAGTGCAATCATCAAATTTTCCTGCACTTACATTACTTTCCACATGTATTCACCCCCTCAGTCTTTTCCACATTTTGTACATTTTGAAACCTTATTAAATGGACTTAACAAGGCTTTTTACTAGTTGATTTCTACAACATATTTGAAGTATTTCTAAAGCTGGGCACACACCTTACAACCATCGCAAGACTTTTGTCTTGCGATGGTTGTAAGGTAATTAAAAAAACGTACGACCTGCCTATCTTGGACAGGCAGATCGTACTTGCGATGATCGCAAGCCCGCCCCGCTGAGGGGCAGGCTTCCGATGACCGCAATGCCGAACGGGCAGTGTGCGCTTGAGCACACTGGCCTGTCCGGCTTTTATCTTACGAACATGCTACACACCCGCCGAAAATCGTACGATTCTCGGTGGGTTTTCGAACATGTTCGTAAGATAAAAGTTGTGTGACCTTACAGTAGTAGAGGTCGCACGGCTTCCACACACCTTACGATAATCGTACGATCGCCGTGATCATCGTACGATTATCGCAAGGTGTGTGGGCACCTTAAAGCTGTAATAAGGGTATAAAGCATATATATAGCCTGACTAATCCAAAACAAGTCTGTAATCATTCTTCAAGAGGTATTTGAAACCAAGTTCTACATATGCTTAAAAATTGGTAAAAATTATGTTTTTGACAGGTTTTTGACATAGAAAATGTACTTTCCGAGTGAGCCCATAGTTTATAAAGTGATAGCACTATTTAGATGTGAGGGATATAGACTGTAAGGACTATAAATATTTCTCATGGTGAAGATTTATAAGTTGGTAACATTTCCCTTGGTTTCTTAAAGACTCTTAAAATGTATATGTAAATGGACTTTATTTCCAATGAAACTTTATGTTCCCTCCAATGGGGACACTAGTTCTGGTGATCACTGGGACCTTTTGTCTCTCTCTTTGTGGGGATTTTCCCTCACTTCCTGTTGTTAGACAGGAAGTGTAGGGAAATACCCCCAATAGGGATACAGTGGTTATAACCCTCCCAAACCCTATCCAAAAAAAAAAGTAGGTTTTGGCTTCAGTTCTCCTTTAAGTAGAGGATTGCTAGGACCCCTCTTACCTTTTTTCCTGTCTGGTGAAAGGTTGTCCCAAGAACTGTGGATCGAACACTGGATAGCAGTAAAATCTGACAGGGGTACTAACCTTGCCCCATTTTATCCAAAACTAAGAACAACTAGACATAGTGCCAAAATGTAAGGCATTAGGATTCTCCCACAGCAGAATCAAATTGGCAAGGAATCCAAAGAAAACCTAAATGAAGTGGATTAATTTGCCTGGCAGTATACCAACACTTGCTTGCTGCAAATTAGCTTGATCCAGGTTAAATCAGGATTTGGGGGAAGCAATCAGCTCATAAGAATCTAAACTGATCCAAATACACCATAGAAGACACCTCCAGGTCACTACATTTGTTACTTTAGTTTTCCTACTAAGAGAACCTAGAAGCCCTAAATCCTGAGATGGACTGGAATGCTAATTTTGACCAGCTCTCCTGGCTGGCAGCCTGGTCCTGCCCAGTTCTCCCTTCTAAGCCTCATAATTGACCAATCATAGTGATGGGGCATTAGTGAGGCAATGGAGGGGGAATGGGACAGAGTCTGGCAGAAGATAGGAAGAACTGGTCAAAATGTGCAGACCAGAGTCCTGGAGAAGGTTAAGACGTAGCACTGACAATTTGATGTTAATATTTGAATTAATGTAGGTTTAGTTTCATACATTACAAAGTACTCAATACTATGTTATAAACTGGAATGAACCTTTAAGGTCTGTCTTCAATTATAAACATTTAAATTTCTTTATATCACATTTTGGAATCACAGCTGATTATATCAGCTTTTTTCAAATAAAATAATTAACCTTATCATTTGTCATTGGCTTGAAAAGGATCCTCTATACTTAGAATAAATCATAATTCTAGCTAAATCTAAAGCTGATAAATATAGATTTAACATGGTCGTTACACGAGACAATTCTTGGCATATATATTAGCAGCATGTACAATGAGCAGTAATTGTCAATTAACTCCATTTTAATATGAATTGCTTCAGTGAATATGTAGCTATGGAGGCTCTAGTCTTCCTGATCAGCTTATTCACACACTGTATAAGAATGTTCACTGTATCCATGATATATTTGCATAGAACAGTAAACTATAGCCTATACTTTAATAATGGCTGTGTTTAGTGAGTTACATTGTATGTCAGTGATGTCAGTAGATTCTAATGACATGGTAGATCTATTACTAAATTCATATTTTGATTTCGTTCTTTTTTGAGTTATGATTATGTGTCAGTGAGTTTTGGGTTTCTAATTTAGATAATTGATAAGAGTGCATGTGAGCTATTTTGCTAAATATTATTCTTGATTCACTGTGCAGTTTTTAATAGGCTACTAGAGGTTACAAACTATTGTTTTTCAGTATTGAAATTACTGATCACATCCAACATGGAGTTACTGTATTATTTTTCTTGCAAACAATCTGCCAGAATATTTTATGGTTCTTAGCTAGTATAAGGGAACCAAATGAAACAGCATACACTTATAACATTTAAAGTTGATATGAAGGGAAACTCTACAATTAAAGTTAATTGGAAAAAAATGGACCCCCTGGAGCACATAGCCATAATGCATTAGTATGCACACAATATTAGCACATTATGGCAGTCTTATAAGCCAACGTGATCCCCTCCAGCACCGCAATGTCTGCACTCCCTTCTCTTACCAGTGATCCCATGTCTTCATCTGTATCTGTCAAGTATTTGGCCGCTTGATTGGCCCTGCCTGGATGACGTAGCTCCCACACATGTGCATGGGAGTTAACGCTTGGAATAAACAATTGTATATTTGGCCACTTGATTTGCCCCGCCTGGATGACGTAGCTCCCACACATGTGCACAGGAGTTACCTCTTGGCATAAACAATTATATATTTGGCCACTTGATTGGCCCTGCCTGGATGACGTAGCTCCCACACATGTGCATGGGAGTTACCTCTTGGCATAAACAATTATATATTTGGCTGCTTGATTGGCCCTGCCTGGATGACATAGCTCCCACACATGTGCTCGGGAGTTACCTCTTGGCATAAACAATTATATATTTGGCCGCTTGATTGGCCCTGCCTGGATGACGTAGCTCCCACACATGTGCACAGGAATTACCTCTTGGCATAAACAATTGTATATTTGGCTGTTTGATTGGCCCTGCCTGGATGACGTAGCTCCTGAACATGTGCTCGGGAGCTACCTCTTGGCATAAAAATTGTGTATTTGGTCGCTTGATTGGCCCTGCCCGGATGACGTAGCTCCCACACATGTGCACAGGAGTTAACTCTTGGCATAAACAATTGTATATTTGGCCTTTTGATTGGCCCTGCCTGGATGACGTAGCTCCTGCACATGTGCACGGGAATTACTTCTTGGCATAAAAAAATTGTGCCTTGCGTTGCTCAGTGTACAGAAACAAAGAAAAAGTGATGACAGGCAGGAAGAATGATTTATGACAGAAGAGTCTTACACAGTCTCGTTTGTCATAGAAAGCCTGCCTGTCAGCACTTACAATACCAATCAAGATTACAACTCACAATACAAGACTTTTCTTCCACTTTAATACTTAATAGAATGTTGTTTTTTTTTTTAAATGCAAGCAGTGTAAGTACTCATATTTGACTTGATATCACCTTATGCACAGCAGAGCTCAGAGAAGGGGGGAGAAGCAGGAGTTAATCAGCACAATGAGCATACCGATAAGAGGAGGAAACTGAGTAACAGAGACATGAGCTGCTTTCACTGTCCAGTGGACAGGGGACTTGAAAGTGAAACTACAACAGAGAAAGCCAGGTCCCCTTCCCTGCCAGGCAGGAATGTGCTGTGTGGCAGAGAGGTGTAAATCTCAGCACTGGGTGGACAAATTTACAAACCCAGGTAAAGCAGCTCTAATATATGTATTTCATCTGTGAGTTTATTTGTTTGTCTGGAGTTCAGCTTAATCACAAGTAATATCAGTCAGTTTATAAGAAGTGGTGGGTTCCCAGTTTACAAACAGAGGAACATGAAATGATTATATCTATAAAAATTGATGAAATGAATGAAACATTTTGGTAGATATTGGAGAGTTAAACCACCTGAAATCTTCTTGTATCTATTAGGAACTTTATTGGTGAGGTCTCTGCCCTTGGATTCCAGAGTCTGTACACCTGCTTTGACCATTATGAGGAGATCTCACAGTTCCCAATGGATTTGTTAAGTATTTTATATAATGCAGAATGCAACAGGAGGTGCTGCAACAGGCAAAGGTGGGTAGGACACCCACAGCTTCCAACTTGGTGATTCTGGAATTATGGCAGGGAGATCTCACTGTTGGAGTGCTCCAGACATATAAGAATGTACAAATTCATATAGTAGGAGTGCCTGACCCCTTGGGTGAACAGGTGTAAGAACCTAAACTTTTTGGAGGCAGCTCTCTGTCTGCAGAGGTGTTAGCTGGAATCCCCGGAAAGGTTTATTGGGTATTAGGAAGTTACCACACCACCACACCAGTTGATTTAGTCCAGTTAGTGTTGTTTATTCAAGTTGTAAAGATACAAAGCCAACGTGTTTCATGTGGCTCACCAATCGCCCTTCATCAGGGATTTTTTGCTGACAGGATATACACACATTGGTGTCTGGACCATTATCATAACTGCCCCCTTGATACAGGTCCAATACAAATCCAATATATCCTGTCAGCAAAAAATCCCTACTAAAGGGGGATTAGTGAGCCCCAGAAACACATTGGCTTTGTATTTTTACAATGTTCTTTACTGGACAAAACCAATTGGTGTGGAGCTCTCAACGTTCTAATACTTAGACATATAAGAAGGCATAAACTGAATCATCCCACCAAGCTTCATATGTTACCATAATGTTGCCTTTAATATATAATGTGTACAGTTATTTTCTACTAGAATTCGACAAAAGAAACAGCAGGGGTAGAGAACGGTTACATTCATCTTGTATGAGTTCCTTGAAAATATAAACAGTAATTGCTGTCTTGAAATTATGCTATAGCAATAATTACATTGTGGTGAAGAATTGTTTTTATTGCGACAGTACTATTATTAATGAGAACACATCTAATAACATGTCACCAGATTGTATATGTAGAACCTTAATATGCTAAGCTTTCACACCGAGCTTGTTATGATACCGTATAAAAAATGACCTCAAGTGATTGCATGATATGATTACAGAGAAGAAAACTTCCCGTGTTTCATCTGGCAAATGAATCCAAGTTGCTCCAACTCTGTTGATTCATTAGCTTCAATTTTTGTTAATATATTAAAAACCTGTCTAATAAGGTCTGAGCCAGGAAATAAATATGAGAATGTTATAAACGATTTTCTTTTAAGTAATAACTATTCCTAAATATATGGAGTGGCAAATTTTCTACAACTATCTCGGTCTCCCAGCACCCATATTTTTAACTTCTTTGGCCCACTACTTTCTCTAAAAATGGACAGTGACATGGCCACCCAGAAGAAGGACCCCCTGTGTGAGGTAAAGAGAGAGAAGAAGCACCCACTATTGGAAGATCACATGATTGCCAGTTAAGGTAAGTGAGAAAATGTGACTTAGAAAGTATTTTTCATAGCCTAGTGATTAGTGGGTGTTGAAGGTATTTATTTATTTCTATCCTGAAGTTAAATAGTAACTCCCCAGCTAGCAGAGATGATCCATATAACCTGCTTTCTTTTTTACAATAAAAATAAAGGTCTTTGTTGTACACATTTGTAAATACTGTATATCTGGAAGTTGCATCAAGGTGTCTTTATGTCATGCAGAGGGAAAATGGGGTCACGGGCACTGGGAGGTATTCTTTCATATAGGTGGATGATTTCTTTAAATGTTATCTGTTTATCACATGCCTGAGGAAAGGTTCATGCACAGTCCCCAAACATTGCTTTTCTATGTGCTCATCCAATAATATTGAGCTTTTCACTTTGAAACAAGCTTGCTACATACCCCCCCAACTTTCTGAGATGATAAAGATGGACACCAGCTAGGACTATGTATTTAGGTAATGGACATGCTCCTGCTACACCCCCAGTTATGTGGACCATAAAGAATGCATCTGCCAAAAATGATTGGTTAAAGACAGAATAGTTTGTTTCCACCATTACTTGTCCTTTGTACTGACTTTTCAAAATAGCAAACAAGATAACGAAGAGCAGGATAACACTTTTGGAAGTTAAAAAAGAAAACCTTTTTCATAGATATCTGTACATCAGACAAAATCAAAGACAACGGAGGTGGAAAGAGGGACACAGGGATTTGGTTCCAAATGAGGGACATGTGGGAGGTATACTGTTGGTGTGCTGCAAGCATGTCTTCTATGTCATGCAGTTCTGCTTTAACCTACTCGAATATTGGCACAGGGACATAAAGCAATATGCACATTGTAGGCTTCACTGGAGCCTACCCTGATCCTTGTAGAAAAATACATGAGAAAGAAAGGCAAGCTCGGAGCAGCCTAAAGATCAACACAACAAAACAATAACATGGCACCTCTTCAGTCAATGCAAATCTAACAGAGGAGATGCCAAGGAGATAGGTAATTTACTAAAATGATGTTGCCATAATCAAACTAGAACTGAAACCAAAACCCTTTTTTAGTTTTGGATAGAGTAGGAGAAGGTTATAACCCTCGCCATGTTTGTTTGTTTTTTGCCATCTGAGATCCATTGGGGAATTTCCCTTCTCTTCCTGTCCATTAGCCACAACAGGAAGTGAGAGGAAGTCCCTGGGGGTCAGCAGGGTCACCAGAACTAGTGCCCACATTGGAAGGTTTCCCATCTATTTCTGCTCTGATGACAACTCCAAATTTTGGGTTTTCTTTCACTTTAAGTGATAATGGTCACCTGTACAATTAGAGAGGGTACATCTCCCTAATGGGGGACAGCAATAAAACCTGGCATGGTTTCTAATAATTCTCTACTCTATCTTAAGTTGAACTTTAAATAAAGCGTTGTAGGTCTTATAATGACGGGCTACGCTTGATAAAAAAAGTGGACCTGTACACTGCTTTTCCATAAATGAGATTGAAGAAATATTGTGTTTTTTGTAACTCTGCTGCACAACCATTTATTATTTTTACAGATATGAAGTATTTTACATTTACTAGTTTATTCGATATGACCTACAGTAAATCAATGTTGTTTTCATTTGCTTCACAAACAATAACCATCTGCCATTGCCTCATCTCTGTTCTAGAGTATAGTCATCGCAACAACACAATGTGCAGCAACACTGAGATGTATATAAATCAATAACAATATCTTTCTGAACAGTGTATGAGCAGCTGCCATTATTTGGATTGCATTTTCTTTATATTGCTAAATGGCATTACACAAATGTTTGTAGCATATCTTTTATATTGTTAATGTATGATCCATTTTAACTTCATGGTGGCACAAAGGTACAATCCAGATACTACTGTACACCTCATAGACCACGGAGATAGACCAATAATCATATTAGCTAACAGCCTATCTCCAGGTTTAAAAAAAATACCTTTGCAATGGGGCTTTTACTTACCTGATCCTAGCTCACCTGGCTCATTGCCTGTTACTCAATGTCCTCACCTATAATGCAAGGCTGACAGATCTCCACTAGAATATAATTTGCATTAGATGTGAGGATGTCAGTGGGTCTTTGACCATTGGAGCAGAAGGGGGAAAGAGGCTGCAGGCTTTGTCATGGAGCAAGCAGGAGCGGGGAACAGTTAAGTGATTTAAAAGCCATGTATTATAGATGAAGACAGTGAGGCCATGAGCCTGAGTGGAGGAGGAAAGGTTAGCGCCAACCACCTGGGAAGCAGGTATAAGTAAAAGTAATTTACCGCCCCCCACTAGACAAAAACAAGCAGTTAACCCTTGCATTGGGGGGGTAGCCCCATTGCATGGGTAGTTTTTTTTTCATAACTGGAGATAGGCTTTAATAACACCTGCAAGAAGTTATATGTACAAGTTCCATATATATTTGTGTAGTATTACATATTATACTTTTATTTTTGTGTATGAACAACATCTAAACTCAAAAATGCATGTGCATCCAAAACTTATTTTGAGTTTCCGAGTAGGGAAATGTAAAAACCCTGTTAAGTTATTTTTTTGGGAGCCTGCTGGAGAGATTTCACTTAACTTTCTGCCCTGGATACACAACAGGAAATGAGAAGAAATCTCTCCAAAGTAAGCTAAATTCCTATCTTAAAGAGTTGTCACCGGCACAAGCATTTCAGTTGGATGAATGCCCCTCTCTCCTTGATCTCATAACAACTCAAAATGTTTGGATTTCCACTTATCTTCTGCCTTGGCAACAATGGTCAGCAGGACAAATAAAGGGGTGACTCTCCCCAGCATGAAGATAGAGAGCTATACTTTCTACTCTACATTCTTACTCTATACGCTAAACTAGAGGTGCACCGATGTCAGGCCGAAACCGCACATTTTATTTTTTTCTAACCTTTTCAAATATTTTATTTTTATTTATTTTGTATAAACTTTTTAATTTTTACTATTTTATATTTTTGTTATTGTTATTAAACATTTTGATTTTTTACTTTACTTTTCGGGGCTTCGGGGAAATATTAGAGGTCTAAACAGACCCCTGTCCTCAATCTCTTTTTCTGCAGCCCCTGTTATAAATGAACAGGAATCCTCTATACTGAGTGCTCCTGTTCATTGATAACATGAGGACAGAGTACCGTATTTGCCGGTGTATAAGACGACCCCCTAATTTTCCACTTAAAACATAGGTTTTGGGCTATACTCGTCATATAAGACTACCCCACTTCCTAGGGGAACACCATTTAAAAACATCATGGATGGATGTTCGGTAATACTGTATGTACGGTAGCTTCAGTTACATACAGTATACCGCGCTGAGCCAATCACGGCGAGCAATGTATTCTATTAATGAATACAAAGCCTTCTTGGATTGGCAGAGGTTGTGTACATCGCTCGACGTGATTGGCTCAGCTACTGTAAGTAGGGAAGCTACGGTACATACAGTATTACCGCACATCCAGCGGGCTGACAGATTAGGGATGTTCGTTTTGGGCCAGCTTGGCCTAATCGAACTAAAGGTATACATTGTATACCCCGCGTAGAAGACGACCCCCAAATTTCGGGGGATGTTTTTAAGTATAAAAAGTAGTCTTATACGCCAGTAAATACAGTATGTTTACTATAACCACAATCATGAATGAACAGGAGGTGATGTAAAGCACTTCCCATTCATTCATAATTGGGGACACAGTAAACATACTCTGTCCTTAATTATTTACAAGTAGTCAGCAATCACTGATCCCTGACTGCTTGTACCCGATCTCCATCCTGACTTGGAGGCTGAGCGTGCGGTGCGTGGAGGAGAGCTTGGTCTACTGTGACAGCTGACAGCTGTCTCTGACCCCCACACCAATCTACTGATCTGTCACAGGAGGCTGAGTGGGGCTGTGCAGGAGGAGAGGCCGGCCTCTTGTGACACGCCGACGTTCACATCGCTCTCCTCCCCCACACTGCTCAGCCTCCTGTGACAGTTTCTCTCCTCCGCACTGGACACTGCACTATGTCAGTGGGGAGGAGAAAAACCAGGCATGTACTGCAATTTCAGCTGAAAGATGGCACTTTCGGCATTTTGCCAAAAGTGCCAATTTCGGGAGATATGTTTTGGCAGCCAAAATTTCGGTGCATCCCTACTTTAAATAAAAAATGCTGTTACATACACTTTAAAGGGTTAGTCTAAATTAATTAAACTTATGTCATGGGTTTGAATCACAGACGGTGACCCAGACCACAGTGTCCCACGACATTTCGCACACAAACACAACAAGCGCATTCAGGACTTACAGGTATTCGCCATTGAACATATCCCTGAGCATTTTTGCGGCACCTGAGCGTTTCCAGCGGCTATGCAGGAGAGAAACATACTGGATATATCAGCTCAACACTTTAGTTCCTAATGGACTAAATGAGGAATTGGAGATTCTCTCTCTCATCTGATTCAATCGGACCAATTTTTTGATTCAACCAGACCAACCATTAAAGTGTCCACACCTCAGCCCTCACCAATATAGACATATTATGATGCCCAATCAGAAGGCACACAGCCCCATTAGTCACCGAAGTCAGACATGGTTTTAATTTATTTATTTATAAAAATTATTTTTAATTGGTATAATTAATTTAATTCATTTTTAATTCTTTTACCTTTTATCATTTTAACAAAAAACAACACAATATAACAACATACTACAACACACTCACAGAACTAAACTTCGTTTTTTCCACCACTTCATGTGCCCATCCGGTTTAATTGACGAACCAAGTAATAATGCTTCACATGAAATAAACATATGCAGCCTCTCTCCTCCCGTAATGCTACAAGGTATTAGTCATACAACACACACATCTTTTCGCGGCATCATAGCCCACACACTGTCCGTTCTAGTAGCTCCGCCCACCCATCATTTCCTTAAACCCGGCGGATTGCCGCCCAAAGAACTCTGGCCATTCCCCACACATTATTGTTTATGGCCACATACAAACACACCCCCCATCACTTAACAGCACCCCCCTCACTGTCCACACTCCTAGAATAAACAAACAATTCCTGCCCCGAGCAATCAGTAGACACTGACACAGTTGCCGATTGCAGGAGATTCCGTCTATGTTACTCCGCCCACCTGTCATTTTTTCTAAACCCGGCGGATCCCCGCCGAAAGAATTCCTATCACCCCTCGCACATCACGTTCCATAGTCATACAAAAAACACCCCCACCATTTATCCATATCCCCTCCAATGTCCACACACTCAGAAGACACATATACATATATACAAAAAATTCCTGCCCAAGCTTTCAGAATACATTGGCACAGCTGCTAAGCGCAGCGGATTCCTCCTGCGTTACTCCGCCCACCGGCCTCTTTTAAACCCGGTGAATCTCCCGCCAATGTTACTTACCTTTTGAGCTTGAAAAAGAGGATTACCTCGAAACGCGTCGCTCCTTCACCACCGCCCCGTGCACATTCTTCCCCAGCTCCTTGTCACTTCCACTCCTTCACGTCCTAAAAACACTGCAATCTAGACTAGAGGCCGCCTCTCCACCAGCCCCTCGGCACACACAGCACTCAGTACTAATTGGCGTATCATTTATCCCTTCAACCCCGGGATACTCTGAATACGTCTCGAATCGCCATAACCTCATCGGGGCCTCCCCTGTCAGGACCCTCAGCTCCCCAAGTAAGTCCCGAATGTTTTGTTTATTGATGATTTTTTGTTCTTTCTACCTGTAACACATAGTCATTGGTTGTCCCTATACCCTTTACACTCCCAGGATTTGCGCTCTCATTTGCTTCATTTCTTGGTTTGAATCATCCAGCATTTCTTAGAAAACCCAGGAGCAATTTGGCCTGCCAGTTTAATTTTTTTTAGGCAATCCATTGGGCAGATGTCTTCTCCTGATTTTTAAGGCTTACCCACTGCTACCATGATCAGGAGTATGCCTCACTGTCTCTAGCCTGATCACTGGAATCTGCCTTTATTATCTGCAGATGAGCAAATCTCATTGTTGAACTGGGAAAAGCTGCAGACTCTGCATCCCATTAAGTAAAGATGAAGCTCTTACTGCAAAATGCAGGGGATGCCCGAAATTTGACTTCAGGACAAACGTCTAAGAAAGGTGGTGATCCAATCACATAAGCAGGAAATGAGAGTCCTGGGGCATTCTGCATACCAATGATGTATGGAACTGTAGAAAACCTCCAGTTTGCCATTTTGAAAGCAAGCAACACTTGTATTAGTTTGACACTTTTAGAAAATGATAGGGTCTGCAGATTGATATGAAAAGGTAATGTTTAATGACATCAGATTACAAAATGGTTTGTGTAACAAGTTATAATTATTTTAAACTGCTTTCAACTATCAGCTTTTATTCATATGAATTAAATTTTCTTTCCTGAAAAGAACTGTTTCTGTAACTGCTTAAAATGTGTTAGCTGAAATTGCTTACTTAAAGTCAATTTAAAAAAACATGCCTATCTTACAGGGTGACAACGCTGCTGTGCGAGTTCACTGAAGAATGAGTTGTCACCCTGTTAATGAAAGTAGAAAATGATTGGATTAGCTGGCATGTTTTGCATGTTGGATTTATTTTGCCCTCAATTCCACTTTAACTCTGCTAAAGTAGAGGACATATTAAAGGAGAACTATGGGGTCAGTGCTTTTCCCTATAGTTCTCCTCAGGGTCACGGGTGGACACAAACGAGCGTCCTCCCGTGACCCAAAGCTCAGTATAGCTCGCGGTATACTGAGACCGCCGCAGCCAGGACGGATCCCAACATTACTGTCGAGATCCACCCAGCTGCGTGATTGACAGCTGGGTGGAGGATCGGACAGCGCTGGAGGATCGGACAGGGGAGGGGGGAATCCCTGCAGGGAGCGACGGTATGTGTACGCTCACTTCCCGATCTATTGAGGCAATTTTGTTGTCGCACGTCGGCTCGAACTATGAGGCTGAGTGATTTTCACTCACCTCATATTTCTCCTTTAATACACCTTAAAGAAGAACTTTGGCAATGTGAAATGTAACCCTTGCAGTGGGGCTACCCCCACACTGCAAGGGTTAAGAGCTTATTTTGGTCTGTGGTCTTAAAAAAAGAAAATACATTCACCTGATCCAAGGTCCCACAGCAGGGAAGTGAATGGAGCTTGCATAGATGTGGTGACATCAGCAGGACATAGACTGCCAGAGCCTGAGGGAGAAGAGGCTGGGCAACCAGTCTAGCAGCCAGGAGGGACCAAGGGCAGACACAATCTGAAGCAGTTGCCCAAATTAACCAATCCGCTTCTGTCTTTCTTTTTTAAAGCATAACTGATTTTCGATCCGGCCTGAGGGTCCCACTTATCGCTTTGAGTTTAACCCCTTTCGCTGAAACCGGCGACCTCCTGGAACTGTCAGTCAGTGAGCTGGCAATGTTGGACTGGTTTAAGGGCTGCCGCTACACAGCCTATGGTCTATTTTCTGACCTGAGTTACTATACCTGCACTAAGTTGACTCGTTTAATAGTTTGATTATATGCCGTTTATTTGGACTCCATCCGGACTCCACTGTTATATATGCAAGTGTGACGGTGCCGGTATGGTAGCTGAGAGTGAAGGTAGCTAACTTGGGCAGCCTGTATTTCGCTCTTGCCCTGTAGCTTATCTGCAATAGTGCTATACGCATTCATACCCGTGACTTTAAATGTCTTAACTTTACTAAGGTGTATTATATGATTGCTTTCCCTGGGGATCAGTGGGATCGCGCCCCCCACGATGACATGCAGGGGAAGGGGTTTTCCCCCTCACCCGGCCTGTTCCACCGACCTCCAAGGACGGTTAAAACTGTTTTGTTTGATTGCTTTGTCCTTGTCTGTCTTAACCTGTACTATTTCCTCTATTGAAGATCCTTCCCCAATCTGTCACTGCCCTCTTTTCGGGTCCCCCATAGTGATGACTCCTCCGGTTCAACTTTTGTGCTACACCAACTCCTGCCCCCACTCCACTGTGCTGTGCGGCTGCTACAGGTGATGTCAGTTCTCCTCCACCCTACCAATGGCAAGTAAGTTTACAATACTATCCCATAACGCCCAGGGGTTCAATTAATCGTCTAAACGTCATAAGGCATTTTTGTATAATTCCTCATGCCATACAGATGTAGTATGCCTGCAGGAAACGAGATTTTCAACAACCTCCTGTCCACGTTACCTACACAAGCACTACCCCATCTTCCACTGCGCTAACTTTACTGAAAAGAAAAAGGGGGTCCTAATAGCCTTTAGACGATCTCTACCCTTTATATGCCACACCGAAATAGCTGATCCCACGGGCCGCTACATCCTCTTAGTTGGCACCCTATTCGATGTAGAAGTGACCTTTGTCACCTACTATACCCCTAATGCCCACCAACTCCGATTTCTATCCCACTTATTTCAAACAGTGGCACATCATGCCAAAGGCCTTCTATTTCTAGCCGGGGATGCCAACCTAGTGATTCACCCCACTCTGGATAAAACCAAAAAGGCACACAGCCCAGGCCAGGATAGGAACGTGTCCTTCGATAACTCCGCCTTTCTCACTCTAATGAATGACCACCACCTAGTGGATGTGTGGAGGGAGTTGAACACGACGGTTAAAGATTTTACATTTTACTCCAACCCAAACCAAATTTTTTGTAGAATTGACCATGTACTTACTCCCCAACGATGCCTAAGTCACTTTACATCAGCTAAAATTAAAGCAGTCCCATGGTCAGACCATGCTCCAAATGTGGTACAGTTCTGCCTAGAGGGGGGAGCCCAGGGTAGGGGGCATTGGAGAATTAACAAATCATTGTTGCCCACTGTGGAGAACATGTCTCTTATTGAACTATACGCTAAACAATACTTTGAGCTGAATGAGGGGTAGGTCCGGTCTCCGGTGGTTCTGTGGGAGGCCCATAAGGTCACAATGCGGGGGCAGCTCATTGAACAAGCCTCCCGCCGCAAAAAAGAGAGAGGGAGGAAGGTAACTGAACTGCAGGATGAGTTAGAAACCCTTGACAGAGCACTAAAAGATAAATTGGACCGTGGGCTCCTGGCGCGCCTACATTCAGTGAAGATGGAACTGAACCTCTTGCTGGATCAGGGCGCAGAAAGGGCTCTGAGGTGGACCAAGCACAGATTCTACTCACGGGCAAACAAACCTGGCACATTATTGGCTAGAAAACTTAGAGCATTGCCTGATAGACTGGCCCCTATTAGATTGAACACCCCTGGGGGCACGATCTCAGCAAACCCGGTAAAGATTTTAGCATCCTTCCAAGAAAACCTCACCTCTCTCTATACTAAATCCCGCACCTTTAACGCTGAAAAGGCAGACAATATCTTACAGGATGTTGTACTCCCACAGATCAAACGAGATGACTTGGACCACCTCAGCTCAGAGGTAACTACTGAAGAAATACTTCTGGCTATTAAGCACCTCAAACCATCTAAAGCCCCTGGCCCTGATGGCTTTTCGGCCATTTACTATAAAAAATTGGATCGCCTCCTGGCACCTAAACTAGCCGCAATGTTCAAATCCCTCAGACAGGGCCGAACATTGCACCACTCTTCACTCCTAGCCTATGTATCAATGATTCCCAAACCTGACAAAGACTCACTAGACCCCAATAACTATCGGCCCATATCCTTACTGAACATTGATATCAAAATCCTAACTAAAATCTTAGCCAGACGCCTCAATTCAATACACCCCAGTATCGTCCATAGGGATCAAGTGGGCTTTATCCCTGGTAGACAGGCAGGGGATAATATCCGCAAAATAATCCACCTGATCCATACCCTCAAGTCTCGTAATATTTCGGGTTTCCGGTTATCACTAGATTTACAGAGGGCATTTGATTCCATCTCCTGGGAATACCTACATAAATGGGGTTTCGGAGAATCCTTTCTAGTGTGGTTACGGGTCCTATACTCTAATCCGATGACCCAGGTAAAGTATCTGGGACACCTATCCCAGGAGATCCCTATCCGCCGGTGAACTCGCCAGGGATGCCCACTGCCCCCAGCTCTTTTTGCGCTGGCAATTGAACCCCTGGCCATACTCCTTCGCTCTAGCCCCAACATCAAAGGAATTAAACTTGCAAGAGTGGAGTATAAGGCTAGCCTGTTCGCAGATGATGTTATGCTGACCCTGACGCAGCCGCACACCACAGTCCCCAACCTGCTCAACCTCCTACAGCAGTTCTCCACTATCTCTGGGCTCTCCGTGAACTGGGGGAAATCTGCTGCTTTGAATATAACTCTACCTGCCCCGATGTATGAGAGTGTTCGCACCAATTTTTCGTTCGCCTGGGCTAAATCCTACATTCGGTACCTGGGTATTAAAATTACGGCATCTTATGAAACCTTGTATTCCACTAATTATATCTCACTATTCAAAACATTGAATCAATTACTCACGGTCGACCCATAATCTATCCTGGCTGGGAAAAATTTCAGCGGTTAAGATGAAGCTTGTGCCCAAACTTCTATATCACTTCAGAACACTGCTGGTAGAAATTCCCTCTTATGCTATGCGCTCATTGCAGCGGAGTATCCTCCAGTTTATCTGGCAACCCCTCAGGGCTCGGTTGGCAAGAACTACTCTATACAAACGTAAACTCGATGGGGGTGTGAGCCTCCCCAATGTACTGCTGTACTATCAAGCTGCTCAACTCATACCACTGATAACTATGATAACTATGCACTAGCGCCACTCGCCCCCTCTCTGGCTTATGTTGGAAATCCCGAATTGCTCCCCCATGCCTCTTCTTTTTTTTTTAGCATGTTAGATTTTTATTTAGAAACCAAGAAATAAGACAATACATACGGTATATGGTCAATAATTGACACGAATCACAGATCATGTATCAGTACGCAGACTGCGATCTAGACATGCATCTTAAGAAATATCCAAGTATTAATATATGAGGAACCAGATCACATCATTGTGAAAAACATCTCTAGCAACATTTTGCTTTAATTACAACTGAAAAAAATAAAATCAATGAACTAGACTACACACTGTCAATCTCATAGCCATGAGGATCGGTATTGTGGGGAGAAGACCAATTCTCTATAGTAGGGGTGATCGTGGGCATTTCAGGAGGACCAAGCTTTATTCAATATGGTGGGAACCTTGGTGAAGTCTATAAGGGTATGGATCAAAGGACATCTAGAGATCCTAGGGAGCCGGATAGTCGAAAAATGGACATCAAGTCTTGTAATTGTTGTAGCGAACATTCCGCTGTAATGAAAGATGTCCAAGTATCGAAAAATATTTTAGTGCGGAGCTGATTAAATTGTATATCTAGTTTATCCAGCAGTAACAGGCGGTTTAACAGGGGGCGGAAGGTATCCATGGAAGGGGGTTCAGATAAGATCCAATTACACAGGATTGCCTTTTTAGCTGTCAAGAGACATAGATGCTCCCAGAGGGTCGGGTGAGCGGGAGTTCCGTTCGCGGGTAGGGGGAGAGCGTGCAGTAGGCAAAAGGCCGGGGACATGGGTCTTGTCTTACGGGAGTGGGAATTCATGAAAGGAAATACGGTGGACCAGAATGTTTGTATGTGAGGACACAACCAAAATAGGTGTGGGAGATCAGGTAAGGGGAGATGGCATTTCGGACAATCTGTCAACCGTATGGAGGAAGTGCCCCTAGTGGGAATATTAAAAGTATGATGTGCCCTATGAACAAGTTTAAAATATATATCTCGCCAGTTTTCATTAATAATAGCTTTCCTAATTTGTTGCCAGCCCCGCATCATTATCGTGAGTGTATCATCTGTGGTCATGTTCAGGAATTCTGCCCAACGTTTAACATGAGATGGTACGGATTTGGAGGATTCCAGCATGTAAGTCGTTACCATCCGAGCGATAAGGGATAGGGGCAGCTTCATCTGGGGGGAGGAGAGTAAAGGTGCGAGAGGTGAATGGCTTATTTCTCGCCATGGCAAAGTGATGTGGCGGGAGATAAAGTGGCGTAGTTGCATGTATGGGTAACTGTGGATGGTGTTAGATGCGGAGGTCCTGAAAGGTTTTAAGTTGTCCTTGTGGAGTGAAGACATCCGCAAGGACCACTATACCCTTGACTGCCCATGATTGGAAAGCATTAGAATCAGTGCCCGGAGCAAACCCCGGGGAGGATCTGAGGGGCATCGATGGGGAGATCACCGTGGACAGGCGGCTAACTTTCCTGATCTCTCTCCATGCTATCACAGTGACCCTGAGGAGGATATTATCCTTAATATGTTTGTGGAGAAGCCTCAGTGGGGTGTTCAGGATACCCGTCAGTGACCATGGTTTCATCAAATGGCTCTCCAAGGGGGTATTGGTGAAAAATGTGGTTTCATGTATCCAATCTCGTATATGACGGAATAGACTGGCGAGATTGTATGCCCTAATGTTCGGGAGGTTGGCGCCTAACTGCCCTACCGGCTGTTGGAGTTTTTTGAAGGCAATTCTTGCTTTTTTCCCCCTCCACAGAAACGATGAAAAGGCACTTCGGAGGGTTTGGATATCTTTGTGTTTCAGTAAAAGGGGTAGTCTGTAGAGGATAAAGTAACCTGGCGCAGCTGACCATTTTTATCAGGTGGCATCTGCCCAGAAGGGAAATAGGATAATCCTTCCAGGTTCGTAATTCTTGAACTATTTTAGTTATTATAGGCTTGTAGTTTAAGGCGTATAAATCTCTGGCAGAGCGGGGAATTGAGATTCCTAAATAAGTGATGGATTGTTTCTGTATTAATAAGGACGGGTATGTGCGGGAAAGGTTTGTAACAAAAGCCTTGTCTGAAGTGAGAGGAAGGAGCTCGCTTTTACTGACATTGATTTTAAGGCCAGAGAATGAGCCATAGTGGGTAATGTGGTCAAGGATTTTGGAGATTTGGGTCAGTGGATCGGATAGAAGTAACAGGATATCGTCTGAAAAATAAGGCCAATTTGGTGTCATAGGGGCCAGATTGGTGTCCAGTAAAAATTTGCGGGGATGCCAAGGATCGGGACAGGGGTTCTATAGCAAGATTGAAGCCCCCATGCCTCTTACGGCTTTACCCTGGTTGCCAGCCTGTGATAGACCGAGGACCATTAGCCCTCTCATGATGCATACACTAAAGGTGTGGGACTCTATTAAATACTCAGCGCACCTGCTTTCACCATACCTCCCATTGCTTCCCTTGTTTGCCAACCCCACGGCCTTTAGTTGGTGGTTAAACAACGGATTCCGAATAGTGCATGACCTACTGCGCTCCTCCGCCATTCCTTCCTGGCAATACTTGCGGGAACACAATCAAATACCGGGGGTAGAACATTATAGATATCTCCAACTTCACCACTGTATCTCCACTCTAACTCGGAGGAGGGATCCCACTAACTTATTTACTTGTTTCGAACATATGTGTCTTCAGTCCCCCGGAAGGCCCAGGCCTCATAACAATTCTCTACTCACAATTAAATAGACTGGTCAGCCACACTTCCCACACCTATGTCCGCAGCTGGGAAGAGGACCTGCCCCATTAGTGGTCCATGAAGGAGTGGCAACAGATTTGACGCAATGTCGCAAGATGCTCTATTAGCATTACAAATGCAGAGGTAGCCTACAAGGTAATGATGAGGTGGTATCTGGTCCCAGCCAGGGTGGCGAGCCTGTTGCCTACGACCTCAAGTACCTGTTTCCGAGGGTGCCGAGAGATGGGGGATATGCTACATACCTGGTGGCGCTGCCCCCTGGCTTCACGGTTCTGGGTCAGGATATTTAAACTAATTGGCTCCCAATTCTATACACAAATCCAAATAAATTTTCAATATGTCCTGTTCCACATGTCCATGCCAGTATTGAGTAAGCCTCAGAGGGCTCTGGCGCACTTTATTTTTCTGGCAGTCAAACTGACGGTAGCAGGAAACTGGAAGAAACAACAAATCCCTTATGAAGAATTTAAACACAGGCTGGATCATATTATGCTTAATGAGTGACTATCTAGTATTTTGGAAGACAAACACTCCAGGTTTCTGAGTGTGTGGGAATCATGGCTCTCATCCCATCACCCAGGGATAGACCCAATGAGCTACCGAGGTATATGAGGTTGGTTGGACATCTGATGGCTATCTGTGTGAGAAGTGAGGAGTGGCAGTCATGGATATTCCGTAGGATGATTGATGTAAGCAAATTATGGGACCCCCCATTCCCTAGTAGTACGGGTGACTGGCTACTACTACCCCCCCCCCCCCCACCACCCCTTTTCCCCC
>NW_017306625.1:678576-686618 GCF_000935625.1 Nanorana parkeri | reverse complement strand
CCCCCCCCAACACCCTTTTACCCCTTTTCCCCTACTCTCCGTTTCCTGGGGCCTTTACCCTGCCTTATGTTTCTGGTTGATAATTGGCTCACTGCCAAGGGGCAGGGAATTACCGTCTAAGCAAATGTTATAGTGTTGATTACGTAGTATGAGCGCTTAGGAATGCATGGTCTCCCGGGTTCATGAGTGTGCATATATATCTTACGTAATTCTAGTACCTGTGAATTCATGATTGTAATGAAGAACCAATGCAATGATGCACTGTGAACAAATATCTTTATAATGCTTGATATGTAAAAATTTCAATAAAAACATTGATACAGAAAGGTGTCTGAACACACAATGCATTGCGGTTTGTTGCATATGGGGCTGAGTAGCCACACACCAGTCAGGGTGCCAATGCTGACCCCTGTCCACCATCAATGGGCATGTGAGCAACAGAACTGGACCACGGAGCAATGGAAGAAGATGGCCTGGTCTGATAAATCACACTTTCTTTTAGATCATGTGGATGGTCGGGTGCATGTGTGTCACTTACCTAGGCAAGAAATGGCACCAGGAGGCACCATGGAAAGAAGATAAGCCGGCAGAGGCAGTGTGATGCTTTGGGCAATGCTGGGAAACCTTAGGTCCTGCCATTTATGTGGATGTAACTGTGACATGTACCACAGTTTTAAACATTGTTGCTGACCACTAAGTACACCCCTTTATGTAAATGGAATTTCATGATGGCAGTAGCCTTTTTCAGCCATACTACAAAAATGGTTCAAGGATGGTTTAAGGAGCACAACAATGAGCTTGAGGTGTTGACTTGGCCTCCAAATTCTTTAGATCTCCATCCAATTGAGCATCTGCTGGATGTGCTGGAAAAACAGATCTGATCCTTAGAGGCCCCACCTCGCAAGTTATGAGACTTAAAGTATCTGCAACTGATGGCTTGGTGGTGGATACCTTCAGCGGTCTAGTGGAGTCCATGCTTCGATGGGTCAGGATTATTAGGCGGGTGTTTGTAATGTTATAGCTGATCAGTCTATAAAGTTAGATTATATGGGCTTACAATCTAATTAAACAGTTGTGCCATGTAGGATATAACATCTAATATATAATACATATGACTGGCTTAGATGATCACTTTTTTGATCCAGGATAGAGTAGGACTATGCACCTGTATAGTCTTATTGCTATAAAAAAGGTTAAAGCATATCAATATTTAAAAATGAAATGTATTGCAGCTTGCCAGTCTTTAGATGCGGAGGCTGCATTCGTTTTTACTCATTAGACACAATTTCAACGCGTACAGGGAAAAAATGCACATGACCATTTTCTATCAATGCAGAGCACCACAACGCATGGTATGTGCGTTCTGGTGTGCTGCGGTGAAGCATGCATTGCACACTACTGTACAGTAAGATGAGGTACCATTCCCAATGAACAACACTGCAATACACTGTACAAAGAACAGATGCGTTATCATGCATTGTGGCAGTGCGCGTTGCTACAACACACGTGTCAATTTGCCCTAAAAGAAAGCACATAGAAAAGACTATAGTGTTTTTATCTCTTCATTTACTCAAGGTTTAACGATATGTTACATAAAAACATCTGTTCTTCTTCCTTCTTTTCGGTACTCGCCGATACCGGTGCTGTGTGCCCCGATTATCAGGAAGACGGGCGACGGATCATGACCCACCACCCGGCTTCATGATTGCCTGGAAAGCCAGTGTTCTATTAAAAGAACACCTGCTTCACTTGCCAAGGTTGCCTGGCTTCCTGAACAATCAGGAAGCTGGGCGGTGGGTCATGAGGTGCTGTCTGGCTTCCCGACTAGTTAGGAAGCCAGGCTGCCTAGCAACAAGTGAAGCCGGCTTCCTAGCCAATCAGAAAGCCAGGCGGCATGTCATGACCCGCCTCGCGGCTTCCCGATTGGCTAGAAAGGCGGCTTCACTTGCTGCTAGGCAGCGTGGCTTCCTGACCAATCAGGAAACTGGGAGGCGGGTCATTGCATGCCGCCTGGCTTCCTGATTGGTTAGAAAGCCAGGCTGCCTAGCAGCAAGTGAAGCTGGCTTCCTAGACAAGCCGGGAGGCCTGTATTGGATACTTGGTATCAGCACCAATACCGATACTAGTATCGGTGCATCCCTAATATATAAATAAATATTTATATATATATATATATATGAACTTTAATCATCTTTCAAACTGCCCTTTATCTCTTTTTTTTAAATTGGAAATTGATGGAAGATCCTCAAAAAGTATCTAGAATTTGTAAAGTAACTTAAATAAAAAGTGCTATACTAGAGAGACGGTGTTAGTATAGGGAGATAAATGCATGGTTAAAAATGTAATGCGATGAAGTAAGGGAGTGGGATTCTGTTGAACAGGGCTAACTTTTTACTTGCCTACAGATGCAAAGAGTAGAATAGGCTGCAAATCAGCCCAACACAAGTGCTGTGGCCCTTAATATGCTACTAAAGAATAATTATTGGCAATGAAAATATATTTATCTTAGCAAATGAAATGATCATCTAAACAAAATCAATAAACTAGAGCTCCTGAATATTTTACAAGAATAACAGATGTTGGTAGTGGGGAAAGTGAGTTAATATTAGGTAGCTGTCCTGGAGGCTGTAACATTTTCCATATTGCACATATGACCAATGAAACCAACCCAAAGATTTCCTGTTAAATGGGAAATTCAGCTGTGCAGTGAACGGGACTCAGCACGGCGGAGACGCAGATAGGGAATGTCCTTTACAAGCAAAGAATCCAGCTGTGCATGTGCATTGTTAAACTGAACTTGTGTCTTGTTAAAGCTGGAAGGGTGATTTTTCCAGGGAATTTCAATACATGTGTATTTGAATTCCATATTATTGAAATCCAACTGTTTTATTCAGTCTGCACATTGTAGCATGCAATCACACAGATAGTGTAATGATTGTGCATAGCAGAGTAAGATATCCAAGAAGAACATTGCCAAAGTACTATACATACGTTTCTTGAGGCAGTATAGGAGTACGGTGCAGTGCACATTAGTATAAGGATAAGTCATTTCTGTTCTTTACCTGGTCCACGCATCCACATACTGCAATTACACTTTTTTTTTCCACCTGTGATGGCAAATACCTATATACAGTTCAGTGGGGGAATGCCTTATAGAGTCAGATATACATTACATGACTTGTGCTGACTGAAGCATACCATCAGTATAGGTTTATGTACAGTATGTGCAATTTATTGCATTGAAGATATTTACTTTATCTGAAAACCCATCTTACATAAGATCAGTGTAAAGTTACAATAATGCACATGGAACACAATTACGTACTTTTCCCCTTTTCTATGCTCCCACAATGTTCTTTAATACCTGTTCTACAGATTTTGTTATATGAGTCTGCAGAACTCTGCACCTTGATGTGGCTGTATATTTCTGTTTGTATTTCTTGTTGCAGGGCTTGCGTGCCCTACCGTTGTTATTTTTGTAACCCTCATGTGAAATAATTGATAAAAACCAAATAAAACCTTTGTGAAAGAAACTGCAAAGCACAGAACATTTATAATCGTGGAATATTTCCTATTTGGTTATAGAAACATTTCACAAGCTGATATATATGAATATATTTGTGTGCCAAAATGTGTGGGCTAGAGGAGCTTTAGAAAATCTATTCTAAGAATTGAAGTTATAAAGGTAAATGAGGATGTTAAGAATATCTTATGGTAAAATATGATGGATTATTTTGGGAAGAGTGGTTAGTGAAATGAATTCCACAATCCAAAAATACTTTATAATGGAAAACGTTTGGTTTCTGTGCTGACATCGGAATTAAGGTTTGTGCAAAAATATATACCCAAGTTACTGTAGTAGCAGGCTAGGCTTTTGTAACAAAACATAATTTATTAATTTCAGGTTGCATTAAGATTGGAGACCAGTGATTACAGGCATTCCTTCAATTTTTGGCACTGGGATAATTTACAGCTATATATAAATTTACAATACACTCTTCAGACAGGTATAAGAAGCTAAAAAATACAGGACAGGATTATTATGTAATGTCGTAGATTCAGCGATGAATATGCAGGGAAATCTATATATAATTATCTCTTCCTTCAACTGTAGAAATATGTTTCTAGGCGACATATTGAGTACAATTATGGGGATAAATATGGGTTCTTCATTTTCTTTAGGAATGAAAGAGGATAACTTATGGCTTCCTCCTTCATCATTAGGAAATTGACACATGCACTGTATAAGTGTGGAGATTTGTACACATGCAAGTATATACTAGGGATGCACAGATACCATTTTTTTTCCAGAGTACTGAAACTTGTCCTCGCCGATACAAATTACTGACACCTTTTTTTTTTTTTTAGTGTCATGTGACAATTTTTCGAAAACAATACATGCTAATGATTTTAGGAGAGTGGTGGAGCACCAGGGCCTGGCCCCAGCTGCAAATCCTGCGACCCTGGTAGTTCTGCCACTGAGAGGGGGCTACAAATCCCAGCAATACATTATATAGCAATGCAGAATATCACCAGCTATAGTGGACCACAAATCCCAGCAATCCATTATACAGAAATGAAGAATAACATGAAGCTACATACTCTGTGTTGCTCACCAGGGCTGTGTGGTGTCTCAGCAGACTGTGCATGGTCTCACAAGGGCTGTGTGGGGCCTCAGCAGGGCTCTGATTGCTCTCACCAGGGCTGTGCGCGCTCTCACCAGGGCTGTGTGTGGTTCTCACCAGAGCTGTTCCGCGGGCGGGTCTCACCAGTGCTGGGCGGGTCTAACCAGGGCTGTGCGGGTGGACGCGGGTCTCACCAGGGCTGTGTGGGCAGTGGGAAGGAGATATTCACCCGGCCGGCACTGTAAACAGCCACCACAAGGTCCCCACAAGGCTGCCGTGAGGTCCCCAGCAAGCGCGGGACCTTACAGGAGCCGCTTCCATTTAAGAATTGTAAGCGATGTATCAGCACGAGTATGAGTAATCGTGAAAATGCCCAGTTTGGGCACCTATACTGGTATCGGTGCATCCCTAGTATATACTGTAATTGTAGTGAGGGTAATTTACCAGAACCGAAACAGACAGAATCAGGAGCAGCTATGCACAATAACCAATCAGCTTCTATCTTCATTTTGTTCAGTTAAACTTTGAAAATGAAAGATAATATTGGATGCCATGCACAGCTGCTCCACACTTTGTCTGCTCAAGTCTTAGTAAATTCCCCTCATCATTTATACATTATAGATACCTACCGTCCATTGTTCTCCGGAAAAAGAACATTGTTGATAAAACACATACGGAGTCATTGGAAATGATAACAAATATAAACCTATGCCTTCCATATATGATTATACATTGTAATGTTGGGATTTGTGTAAAAGGAGATATTTAAAATTATATGTGTACCAGCCTCGTAATGAAAAAACACATTTGAACACAATTTTAAATGTTTGACCAATAAGTACGCAATTTTAACATGAACACATGTAACCTTAAAGAAGAACTCTAGGCAAAATTATTCTAAACCCTTGCAGTGGGGCTATCTCTGCAAGGGTTAAGAATAATTAAGTGCTTCATCTAGCTAGGAAAAAAAAAAGGTATACTTACCTGAACTGTGCAACCAGCTGTGTTAGACCAGTCCCTGTCGCCTTACTCCCCCTCTGCCCCAGATGTCTAAGGTCTTAAGAGTCATCATATTCTATACACTGTATAGGACATAAGGACGGTAAGGCATATTGCACTGCTGGAGTGGAGGAGGAAACAGGCTTCAGGGACCGGTCTAGGACCCAATCAACCCAATCATCTCTCAAGGTTTAGGTGAGTATATCTTTATTATTTTTCTCCCTAAATGAGAACGTGCACGTAACCCTTGCAGTGGGAGGGGGTAGTCACACTGCAAGGGTTAAGAATAATTTTGGCCAGAGTTCTACTTTAAAGTCCCATTTATTTTGGAGTAGATGTTGTTACAGGTGGAAGGGATAATGGAACACTGCCTGGGGGTATGTGTCATGGATACCATATATTAGTGCTTATGATTGGATATGCAGACACTTGGAGGTGCTTGCTGTGTGGTGCCTGCATACAGTAGGTCCAATAAGTTTTTTCACCTAAGGTTTCTTTTCACTAAAGTTAATTGGCAGCAGGCTACTTCTGTCCTTCCCGGGCTGAGTAAGATATTGTTATAAAAATACTTGAAATATTAAAGCTTGCTAGCCTCTAGTTCTAGCTTTGCACCCAGAATATATTCACACCAAGCGTTTTACATACTAGACTATTTAATAAATAGAACTCCAGCCAAAAATGAGATAAAAACAATTAGCCTATTAAAAGATAAAATAACACAACCACCTTATGCTGCTGTATTCACCTTCAATACAGAGATTTCTCCCCCAGTCATTTTTTCTGCCACTAGATGTCCTCAGTTTGATGACCAGCATAATTTAACCAACTTCCTCTGAGCCTAGGTCACCCTGGACCCCTCAGCCTGTGACTTGACAGTGAAGGGAGAAGGAGCACAGTAATGAACTCTTGTCAGTCATTCTGCTTTCTCTTCCTATCAGTGTGCTTCTTGTCAGCACATGAATTGATTAGCTCCTTGTGCGGTTTCTTCCTCTCACATTCTAGCTTTGCTGTACAGGAACTGCAAAAGGGCTGATACCAGGACAAAGCCAGGTGCTTGCATTACACACAAATACATGTAATAATGTATTAAATGATTACCAAGCTGTACTGTGTATTTTATATCTGCCTAGAGTCAGTGACGCGCGGTACCTTCGGATGTGGGTTGAGGCATTCCCCAGCCCACTGAAGCCCTGCCCCAGCCCACCAAAGTCCTGCGCCCAACCTGGTCACCATGCTAGTTTGGGGGAGGGAGGAGCCTCCCTGCCCCTACCTTGCTTGTCACTGCTGAGGCTCTAACACAGAGTAGAGGCTGTGACATCTCTTGCCTCACTAGTTAGGTTACACAAGCAGTGGGGAAGCCCGCTGCTGTGTAACCTAACTACCTGTCAAAAGCCGGATGCAGTGCCGCCTGTATTTAAAAGGCAACGCTCCGTCTATGACAGGTTACACAGCGGGGAGGATTTCCCTGCTGTGTAACCTGCTAGAAGCTGATCTGAATGGAGAAAAAGCTGCCAGCTTCAGACTTGAAGTGGACAGCTTTTTTCTCCATAATACTAGGTTAGGCTCTGCCTCACCTGACTGCACGTCCCTGCCTAGAGTTCAGCTTTGGTGAAAACTATATGTACTCATAAAAACAATGATCTGATCTGTGTACACATTTTCATCATATAGTCGGATTTTGTGGAATTGAAATTAGAACAATAACACTTTGTCATATTTCAGTAATAATTAACAGAACACGACGTAATGCAATCAGACAGTTTGAGAATTGTGTTTTATAATATATAAACAGAAATACATACAGTCTGACACTGTTTAGGTAACAGCTCCTTCAAGACTTTAGCAGAATAGCTAATGTAAGTGTTTTTTTTTCTCAGCTTGTCAACCGAGGAACATTTATAGGCAAGAGTATTATACATCTAACACAGAAAGCAGCATCCTGAGATGCCTAACAGGACAAATAAGAGAAATGCTTCACGGCTCCAGGGTGTAAGGACATCATGCTACTTCTTTATGTCTAGGATTGCAGTCCCAGGACCGCGATGTTTTGCACTACAGATATTGCAGAAGTAAACAGGAGACATCTGAAAAATACAATAAATGGCTTTAGTAAAATTAACTTTAACAACTGACTTACAGTAGACGTGATTACAGGCATATTCAATGAACTAAAGATTAATATCTCTTTGACCAAGAAAAACTGTGCCAGACATAAATGGTCCTTCCTCTCAATTCACAATAATTTCAGCCCCATTCACATCTATGATTAGGGATATTTGCAAAATTGCACTTGTGACAAGACCATTACTATTACTTTTTAACAGATGTATTCTCTTCAGTGTACTCCCAGGGCCATAGTTTATCTAAAACACAGCAAAGAATAGGGCAGAGGAGTGACACCACAAGCCATACACAGGG
>NW_017306625.1:672409-678221 GCF_000935625.1 Nanorana parkeri | reverse complement strand
GGGGGGGGGTGCCACTGGGTGTGTGGATGGAGAATTTCTCCCGGGGGGGGGAGCAACTCTGAGCCTTTGCCCCGGGTGACAGAATGTCTAGCTTCCCCACTGCCCATACACCATAATCGACTTCCACTTTAATGGCACAGTCCCATTATGTTGCCATGCCCCATGTGAAGCTTAAAGGTGTCTCTCCTGCTATTTTTCAAATGTTGACAACTATGCAAGGGAATGCGACACACGCCTAAACCCTGCCCCTTCAGTGACAGCCTCCCTTGCTGGCAGCTGAAGCTTTTAATTAATTTGCTATGCTTCAATTGCGGGTGCCTTTCATTAGAATTGTGCTGATCCCATCATGGCCTCTTGCCCTCTCACAATGGATGAGTGAGCGGTGGAAAGCATCTAGGGCTAGCAGAGTAGAGTAGCCCAGCTAGGAATATGAATGCGCCCCACAGAGTGATGGGGAAAGGTCCCTAGGATTTGGACTCTAGAAATGTAGTGGGGTCATTTCCTGGCCCTCCCCTAATAGGCTGACTAGGGTTTGCCTTCTGTGTTCCCTAAATGTTTGAGCAGATCTGTGGATGTACAGGGGTCATCTTTCCCACCTTCTGATTGGCTTAACTAGGCTTAAGATGCATTGGGGTCACCTCCTGTTATCCAAGCAGATGTCTGCACCGACATTTAGGTAATGCCGACCGTTCAGCCACACTAATGATACAGCATATCACAGATAAGTTAAAAGTAAATGTGCAAATAAAACATAGACGTGTAACTCAACACTTCCACTCTTCACCGCATATCTACGGGTGGAGAGGTGGGGTCCTGTCAGGTAGGCTGTATGGGACCCCATGATTTCTAAAAATGACCATGGTAGCAATCGTTGTTTCTGTATGCCTGTGCATGTGTGCATTTGAATTCATAAAGGCGTGTATGTGAGTGTGGGGGGCTTTTCAAAAATTTGGGGAGCACTATTTTTATTAAATTAAATTTTTTATTAACTTAACTGATAAGCTACCTATATGACAACAAAGTGCAGGTGACAGGTTCTCTTTAAGGAGACATTAAGAGTCTAATGTTATCTCTTTACTCTACTGAAGCTGTTTGAGCACAGACTGTGCTCTGTCAGCTCCTTCCCTGGCCAGGGTTTGACAGCTTTGAACCTTGAAGTGATCAGAGCTGAATGGCAGCTTGTTGAGCTCTTGTGATGTCTCTTAATCCGATCTTCCTCTTCTTTCCTATCGTTTTCAGCCTTCTCTCCAGCGCTGCTGCGGGTCTCCGATCCAGCGCTGACTGCTCTGTGCTTGCTGCCACTTCCTGTCCCACGGTGTCTACATGCGGTGCACGCGTCCATATACTTACCCTGTGTCTCCCCTCGTCTCTTCTGCGCAAGCGCCCGCCCCAAGAACCTTTGCGGCCGCACAAGATTTTTCAGATTTTTTGGTGGCAGCGCGCGAGGAAGACACTGGTAAGTTTAAACCCTTTTTAAAGAGTTTTTAATTTTTTAAAAAAATGTTTTTGCCTACATCTACTGCTTGCTAGCAGTAGATATATGCAAAAAAAACAAAACAGAGGGCTTAATAACCCTTTAATATATATAAGCTAAATTGTAAGGGACATCTAACCCATTCTGGCTAGACTTTCTATTCAGGCACAAAAGCTTTACAGAAATAGTGCAGTCATCTAATCTCCTCTCTTAAATGCTGCCCGATTGTGATGCCATCCCAGGGGTCATGTAAAGCACAGCAATTCTCTCAATGCCTATATCAGCTTATTTAAGATATTTGGAGTAGATTATGAGAGCTGCTTACTGTGTTACCGACAGACAGACACTCTCTGTGGAACATGTGTCTGCAGTGAAATACCACCACACCAAGTGGCTTAGAAGTGTCTGAAAAGCAAATGGAAAATATAACACATTAAAACACTGGAACAAATGTTTTATTCAATAAGCATAAACACCACTAGTTTTAAATATATAGAAATAAATAGGGAGAAAAACAATCCAACAAGAAAAGTACAAATAACACCCTTTAAATACAATTGTGCTTATGCAGGAATCTAACATTGAGACTTAAATTTGGAAAAATGTGGAAGCTCATTTTTTTCAAAGAAATACTAGCACATTATTTACCTTTGTTTAATGTCAAGGTATCTAACTGTTCCCCTTCAGCTTGGAGGTTTGGAACAACCTACCTGCTGAGTTCCTTAAGAAACTGAGTGCAAGTGTATCTAGAAGAATTGATGTAGTTTTGAAGGCAAAGGGTGGTGACACCAAGAACTTATTTGATTTGGATTTCTCTTCTGTTTATTTACTTTCCATTTTGTTAATTGATAAAAATAAACTATGAACACTTTTATTTCTGAAAGCATTCTTATTTTACAGCCTTTTTTTTACACCTGCCTAAAACTTAGAGCAGCCACTCAGGATTCACTTTACTAACCTGAGAGCAATACAAGATGGATTCTGCTTGCTCGAAATATTGCCCTTTCCACTTCTGTTCCTTGCAATTTGTAATGAATAAGTTAGCGGATGGTCCTGCACACAGGGCAATGCAATATAAACAAACTGCTCCACCAGTATGGGAATGAACATTTCTGATAAAAGGAAGGGTTTGATGGTAAACAAAAATTACAGCCATGACCTTAACTATACATTTCCACTGGAATGTGTAGACATACATAAGGAACGAGGTCATGACTATATTTTATTTTCTCCTTGTAGCTACAGAAGAAGAGATGCATCAGTGTGGTGAGGGAAGTGTGAGATGAAGGGTTTATAACTGAATTATTAACATCAATGCCAAAAGGATAGTTGATAAACAACCTGCTGAGCAGTCTTCTGCTTTATTATGTTTCTATTATTTCTCTATAACGAGCCCCAAAGACAGGACAGACACATCACATCATCTTTTTTTTTTTTTGGCAAGGCTTTCCGAATTCCTTTTCTCAAGCTAATGTTCTGATGTGCTGCATACTGGTTATAGCACGGTGAATGCTAATTCTTACAGACTGTGGTGATGATGAGAAAATACTGAACAGCCATTTTCTGTAAAATCTTTATTCGGGGTGAATGATACAATACTTTTTATAAGCGGTAAAGAAGAAGCTGGACATCTTGAGAATTAGCTCCCATTTATACTTTTTTAGGCAATCTTTGTTATCTTTCTTTAAAACCATGCATTTTTAAATATACGTTTATAAATAAAAATTTGTTATACTTTATATTAGGGCTGCAGAAAATATCGATTAATTCCTCGATTAATCGTTAATTTTTTTGATTGATTAAAAATCTTTTGATCGGTACTCACCTCTCCGCCGTCTTCCGGGAGTTCCGTCGGTGTTTGTGACGTCACCGGACTCCTCCCCCCTTTCCAAAAGTGGCTCCGTCGGCTAACAAAGGGGAGGAGGAAGGAGTCAGGTGACGTCGATGTCCGTGACGTCACTGGACTCCTCCCCCCTTTCCTTCGTTAGCCGACGGAGCCACAGTTACAACATACGGTCGCTGGGAGAGAGGCAATGAGGAAAAGCTTTCTCTTGCCTATATCTCAGCTTAATTAAAGTCAGTTGTCTGGAGGACTGTTTTTCAACAGAAAAGCCTGTTGCTGTGTATTGTAACATGTCAGCAATTTTTGGATGCAGACTAATGAAGTTTGTCCATCAATTTCCCCCAATTTACTCCATCCCCTCCTACAAGGTCATAATTAATTCTCCAATGATGCGGTTAGCATCAGGGGAGCACAATGATCATCTGACTATGTACTGGCTAAACCTGTTGGGCAGAACTGGCAATCCTGGTTGAGATATCTAATTATTCGAGTTTCTGAGAGGTAATATCAGGGCCATCAATGGCAGTCCTTTATCGGTCCCCATCGGACATCGACGTCACCGGAGTCCTCCCCCCTTCCCTTCATTAGTCGACGGAGCCACTTGGGCCGGTGAGTTTGCCCAAGAAACTTTCTGCACGAGTGCCAGCCAAGGCATTGGCCTATACACATACAGCACAACAATGAAGTAATAAAATGAACTAGGATCACACTAATCCAGCACGTTATTATTCTGAGTTGCCCCACTCAAGCGGCGGCCATATTGAGTGGGGCACGTGAGATTAATAACGTGCTGGATTAGTGTGATCCTAGTTCATTTTATTACTTTATTGCTGTGCTGTATGTGTATAGGCCAATGTAGTTGGATCTGTATGTGCATTATAATTAATCGAAATTAATCGATTAAAAACATTTTTGATTAATCTAACACAAAAATTTTAATCAGTAACAGCCCTACTTTATATAAAAACAAAGTATGTTTGTGTGATCCTTGGAGTACCTTAAAAGTCCGAACCTTCCTTCCTTTTGTCTATGATCCCATTTACACTTGTGTAGAGCAACATCATGTGTCGAATCTGTGTGTGTTTTTGAAACGTTGCGAATAGTGCAGCCCATTCATTTCAATGGGCTGCCCTACATGCGGCAAAGAAGCTCAATCACCCTTTGTAGATTCCCATGCTTTTAACTTGGCTTGTTTGCTTCTTGCTAGGCTTTTTCGAGGTGCCCTTAAAAATGAATAGCCCGCTCCTTCTTTAACCACCCTGAAAGAACGCCTCCATAAACTGATGCCCCTAGAGAAACTTGATGCTCAATATAACTACTCATATACTGACAGATTTTTTGCCACCTGGACCCCATTTCTGATTTGGGAATTATCTTTATGTCAGCTCAAATAGGCGATGTCTCTATTTAGGAAAACTGAGTGGTACCACAAGGTGAAATTAACTGCATCCCTAGGCACTCTGGATGTCATTTGACGCTCCCCTATGAGGTATTCACTAGACTAGCCCATGCTATGCCCCTCTCGGGTGATAAGATTTACTTGGATGAAGTTTAAAACCATTTAACTAAGTTTAACTCCAACATCCATTGCTATTTATTAACCAGCATAAGTGTGCACAATCACACAGGGTTAAAGAAGAATAGCAAACATGATGATATGATTTTACTATGTAATATTGCTAATGGTTAACTGTAAAAGTACAAGAAACACAGTACCTGTTGGCAGAATTGGTGATAGGCAAGCTTCACAAATATTGTCCTCTGAAACAAAATAATAGAACATGTCTATAAAATCTATTTATCAAGCTTATATCCTAATTGGAGTTGATGCACACTACTTTATTTAACGGCTTCAGATATTACTGCGCCCACACACAGCAAAGTATTTATTTCTTAATTTATAATGGTCAGGACTAAAATAACAAACGTGCGTCCCTTAGCAACAGGTGCTAGCTCGCCCTCTCTGAGTTGATGTTCATGCCATTCAGGTGAAAGAGAAGTTTTAATGGAAATGGCTGTTTGAACTAAACAGTTTAGAGTTCGTAATGGGCTGTGAGGAAGAGATCGCTATCTGCTCCAGAAAAATGATGAAAAATCACCAGCACTCTACTGAAGATAGTCACATGTATTTATTTTGGTGATGCTACATAGCAGCGTTTCAGGGCCACACAAGGTCCCTTCTTCAAGGCGACTCAGTGACCTCAGAGTCATGAGTACTTAGACCCCATGCCCCTCTAATTTTTCCCTTGTAAATGAATAAAGTACATGACAGTACATTACATCATGAACATCCTAAAAGATTTCCACCAGCAGATATATCCCATTATTTCTTTTCACAAAATGTTGCCAATTTCAAAAGTGGTCTTAAATTAAACTGGAGATAAGACGTCTTTGTCATTGTGGATGACATGTCCCTGATATCTCTTACATTTATATGTAACCAAAAATCAATATGAAAACATTACAGCCCAACTCCATTTTATGGCTTGCCCCCC
>NW_017306625.1:671142-672375 GCF_000935625.1 Nanorana parkeri | reverse complement strand
CTACACATTCTTCTCTACCACTGGCCACCAGTCTTCTTCAGGGTTGAAGAATGTCCAGCCTCATTCCACCCACTGGGTGGCCATGAAACACATCCCCTTATGGTGCTTGATAATACAGCCTGGGCTTTCTGAAGAATGCATGATAAAAAGGAACTCGCACATCCCAGCATGAGAGCTTTTCTCTGCAGCACTGAGGATGACCCACCACAGATGCTGGAGGAGAAGAGGAATGGTCCTCCCACCACCTGACTGGCATGAAGAAAAATGTACTTTGGGGAAAGGGGGCGTTCCCGGGGAAAGCCTGAACTGGAGTCAGGCTTTAACAAATGTAACATTTTCTTCTGGTATATTATTTTGAAAATGTACACAAAACCATATTAATTAATCCTCAAGTCATAGTTCCAATTTTTAAGAAAAAAGTAACAGTACCTTGTACTATCCTAATGCGATCTTTAATCTATATAGGGCTTTATTCCCTGCACATCCAAATAAAGAACATCAATAAAAATGAAGCATACCATCAACCAGCATAGCTCTTGACTGAGTCCTGTGCATTTTATTTAGCAGCGATAAGGAGTCTGATACTAAAATTTTTTTGCACCCTTCTCTTAGAAGTATCTAAAAAAAAAGAAAACAAAAATAAAACTATATGAATAACAATCCAATTCAGAGTCCGGTTAAGTAAAATGTTCAACAATATTAGCACTTATTTGATATTATTATGCGTATAAGATATTATATTTAATTAATGTATTACACAATTACGCGATTCAATACATCTGGTTTATTTCGTTTTTTTTAGTCATTTATTATTTTACTTGAATTTAGTTTTTTTTGGTTTGTTCATTTAGTTTGTTAAACCACTGTGTATTATTAACAACTGCCATGTTTCCTCCATTAATAGCTACTCAAACTGGTACTGTAATGCATGTAATGTTTATTGTATGTTTCTCCTATAAACTGTTGGTGATCATGTCCATATTTTGAGTTACTGCAGTTTACTGACGATCTTGAAAACGTTTCCAATTTTAAAGTGTAGGCTTATCCTTGGGAAGATAATTCTCTTAAAACCTAAACATGTGCGCAGATGATGTTAGAGCAGGTAGAGGAATGGACTGGAAAGGACTATTCTACTGAGGACTGATAATCAATACATACACCCACACAACTGCAATGACGCTGCTTTTTTAGTTTGGTGAACGACTTTCAATCTCAGCTATAAAAAAAAAAAAA
>NW_017306625.1:658777-671034 GCF_000935625.1 Nanorana parkeri | reverse complement strand
GAAAGAAAGCTTCAGGCAGCTAAATAAACCGTTGACATACATATACTGGATGACTTAAATTAATGTCCATTCATTTCTGAGATTTACACAGCTCTGCCAGGTGGTACAGCCAGCCTGGAGACCTGACTAATCTCTACTGCAGATGAGCAGTCCCTTCCCCATGTGTGATTGGACAGTGAAGGAGCAACAGCATGCTACCACTCTGGTCACACTGCTCTCTCCTCCTTAAAGAATGCTATTCGTCTGCACATGTGCAAGCATCACACTAGACCTGTTATTTCCCTCTTTTTTGCAGGCTGCATACAACTGTGAAGGGTTTCAAAATAGGCTTACATCTAATTAGAATTTAGGTACTTGCATTTGCTGCATTTAAAGCTATTTTATTTTTTATGAATACATAAGAGCAATAATCACTGCTTTATTTATATCCGGTTGGTGTTCAGATTTAAATGCATTTTTTCTCCTTAGTTACAGAACATTAACGTTGCTTAGCAATATATTTCTCTATAAAACTTTTTGGGAACAAAGGTTAAATATGAACACCAAGAAAACAGTTAATTAGGCTTCAATCACAGAGGTGCAAAGGGTTGTACAATGTGACAAATGCTTGTTTATAAGCACAGGAGTCATACGCGTTTGCACAACCACAGGCAGCAGCCGGTACAATTAAATGACAGGCTGACAGACACTGCTGCTGCCTCCAATCATTTACATACATATAGAGACAGATGAATGGCCCTGCACATAAAGGTGTCCAGGGCAGGTCATCAGTCCCTGTACGGATGTAAATGCTTTGATGTGCATACAGCAGCGGTTTCTGTCTGCCTGTCATTGATTTGTAGCGGCTGCAATGAATTATCTCCGACTCCCAGGCACATAAACACATGCATATTTTAAGCTGTATGGCCCCCTGCACCCCCTTTGAATGAAGTCTAAAACAGTTGAAACACACATATATGAATCATCGTATTTGCCAAAAGATTTGGAATTCTCTCCAGCCACTTTGGTGATTTATATACAGTACTGTGTAAAAGGTTTAGGCAGGTGTGAAAAAATGCTGTCAAGTATAAATGCTTTCAAGAATATATATTTTTATTGCTTATTTATATCAATGTACAAAATGCAAAGTGAGTGAACAGAAGAAAAAATCTAAATCAAATCAATATTTGGTGTGACTACCCTTTGGGTTCAAACCAGCATCAATTCTTACGCTGGCCATACACCTTACAACCATTGCAAGACTTTTTGTCTTGCGATGGTTGTAAGGTAATTAAAAAAACGTACGATCTGCCCATCTTGGACAGGCAGATCGTACTTGCGATCATTGCAAGCCCCCCCTGCTGAGGGGCGGCCTTCCGATGACTGCAATGCTGAACAGGTTTGTGCACACCGGCCCGTACGGCATTTGTCTTACGAGCAGGCCACAAACCCGCCGACAATCGTACAATTCTTGGCGGGTTTTCGAGCCTGCTCGTAAGACAAAAGACTTGCGACCGTACAGTAGAAACAGACGCACGCCTTCCATACACCTGCCCATTATCGTACGAGGATTTACGCAGGATTTACCGCGATTATCGTACGATAATCGGCAGGTGTATGGGGACCATAACGGTGCCCATGCACTGCTCGATTCTCGTACGAGAATCGCGGGAAATCCCGCGATCGTACGAGGATCGAGCAGTGTGAACGAAGACGTGCGACCGTTTCAACTGTACGGTTGCACGTCTTTTGTCTAAGGAGCACGCTAGAAAACCAGCACACTGCCCGTTCAGCACTGCGGTCATCGGAAGCCCGCCCCTCAGGGGGGCGGGCTTGCGATGATCGAGAGTACAATCTGCCTGTCCAAGATGGGCAGATCGTACGTTTTTTTAATCACTTTACAACCATCGCAAGACTAAGGTCTTGGGATGGTTGTACAGTGTATGGCCACCTTTACACTTGCACAAAGTCAGGGGTTTGCAGGATTAGAGTCAGGTGTATGATTACCAAGCAGGTGCAAATGATAATCAATTCATATGTTGGTGGAAACACAATTATTAACTAAAACAGAAAGAACTGTGTAGGAGGCTTAAAACTGGGTGAGGAACAGCTAAACTCTGCTACTAAAGCTGGCCATACACCTTACAACCATCGCACGACTTTCGTTGTGCGATGGTTGTAAGGTAATTAAGCTCGTACGATCTGCCCATCTTGGACAGGCAGATCGTACTTGCGGTCATCGCATGCCCTCCCCGCTGAGGGGAGGGCTTTCGATGATTCCAATGCTGAGCGGGCAGTGTGCGCTTGCGCACACCGGCCCGTTAGGCATTTGTCTTCCGAGCACGCCACTAACCCGCCGAAAATCCTACGATCGGAAGACAAAAGACGTGCAACCGTACAGTAGAAACGGTTGCACACCTTCCATACACCTGCCGATAATCGTACGATAAAAGGTGAGCTTGTGGAAGACAGTTTCATGTCACAGGTCATACACCATAGCAAGAATGAGCACAGATACAAGACACAAGGCAGTTATACTGCATCAGCAAGGCTTCTCGCAGGCAAAGATTTAAAAGCAGACTGGGGCTTCAAGGTGTGCTGTTCAAGCTCTTTTGAAGAAGCACAAAGAAACTTGCAATGTTTAGGACCATAGATGCCATGGTCGGCCAAGGAAACCTAATGCAGCAGATTAAAGACACATCATGGTTACTTCCCTTTGACATCGGAAGATGTGCAGCAGTGCCATCAGTACTGAACTGGTGGAAAACAGTGGGACCCAGGTACACCCATCTACTATTCGGAGAAGTCTGGCCAGAAGTGGTCTTCATGGAACAATTGTGCCCAAAAAGCCATACCTTTGACGTGAAAACAAGGCTAAGTGACTCAACTATGCACAAAAACATAGGACCTGGGGTGCAGAAAAATGGCAGCAGGTGCTCTGGACTGATGAGTCAAAATATGAAATATTTGGCTGTAGCAGGAGGCAGCTGGTTCAATGAAGGGCTGGAGAGCTGTACAATAATGAGTGTCTTCAGCAACAGTGAATCGTGGTGGAGGTTCCTTGCAAGTCTGGGGCTGCATTTCTGCCAATGGAGTTGGAGATTTGGCCAGGATCAATGGTGTCCTCAATGCTGAGAAATACAAGCAGATACTTATCCATCATGCCATACCATCAGGGAGGCGTGTGATTGGCCTCAAATTTATTCCGCAGCAGGATAGCAACCCCAAACATTCAGTCGATGTAATTACGAACTATCTTCAGCGTAAAGAAGAACAAGGAGTCCTGGAAGTTATGGTTTGGCCCCACCGAGCCCTGATCTCAACATCATGAAGTATGTCTGGGATTACATGATGAGACGGAAGGATTTGAGGCAGCCTGAGGTACACTTGCACACAGCAACTGTGTGCAAGTGTACCTAGAAGAATTGATGCTGTTTTGAAGGCAAAGGGTGGTCACACCAAATATTGCTTTGATTTGGATTTCTCTTCTGTTCATTTACTTTTTATTGTGTTAATTAATAAAAATAAACTATGAACACTTATTTCCGAAAGCATTCTTACTTTACAGCATTTCTTCACACCTGACTAAAACTTTTGCACAGTCTGGAGGAGGATAACACTTTCACTCTTACAGATGAGAAACACTTAAAGCTTGTTCACACCAAGTGCGGAGCAGATGCAGAGCAGTTAAGAATGCATCAAAAATGCATCCAATGTATTCCAATGGTATTTTGGGCTCTAATTCACACCAGAGCATTCAGTTGCAGAGCATGTGGAAAAACTGCAGCATGCCCTATTTTTTCTGCTCTGGAACGCACCAAACCGCATTGCAAACGCATAAAAAATGCATGCAAATGCCCTGGAACGCACTGAAATCACATTTTTGCCTACAAAAACCCAAAACAAAATGGGCCGGATCAGAACGCACTGCACTGCATATGCAAAAACTCATGCAGAGTTGGTCCAGATTTGGTGTGAACAAGCCCTGAGGGGAATTTATCAAAACTGGAGTAGACAAAACCTGGAGCAGCTGTTCATGCCAACCAATTACCTTATATCTTTCATTTTCAAAGCTTAACTAAACAAACTGAAGATGGAAGCTAATTGGTTACTGTGGGAAACTGCTCCAGATTCTGTCTGATCCAGTTTTGATAAATTCCCCCCACAGTATTCCCACCTCTCTACACATGGCGTGTTAGTTGACAGGGGCAATGAAACAGCAACTACACACTGAAACATTACTGAATTTGCTTACTCTGCTCTCTACCTCTGTTGGCACATGTTCATGTAGAAAAGCCTAGTTGGCTACTAGTATTGTCTCTTCCTCTCCAAATTAATATTTAAAAGAGATACATAACTTAAATGTTGAAATATCTGCTTAGAGTACAATTTTAAGTTAAAAAGCTGGAAGGGCTGCCTAAGGTCATTTCACTTCGATGTTAATTCTGTCTACAATTAATATTTGAATGGTGCAGCTGGTATTTTCTTTCTTAAATACAAACGATCCTGCTCTCCAAGCTTAGTAGTACTGGGTAGAAGTGCAACTTTTTGTCACATGTTAGCATGGGCAGCAGAGTGGCTTAATGTTAGCATGGGCAGCAGAGTGGCTTAATGTTAGCATTTACACCTTGCAGCACTGGGATACTTAGTTCAAAACCCAACCAGGCACTACCTGCATGGAGTCTCCCTCTGCTTTGCGTGGGTTACCTCCCAAACACCAAAGATTTTTGGTAGGTTAAAAGAAAACAAAGCCAAACCTTTTCTTTTTTGGCTTTAGTTATCTATTTACTAATGTACCCCTGTGACACAAAGTCAGCATACAACCCGCTACTGCCTGCTATATGCTGATGGCACAGAGCCACGCTGCAGTCGGGAAGGATCCTGACAATATTGAGATAGAGACCTTAGATTGTAAGCTCCGTGAGGAAAGGGGCTGATGTGCATGTACAGTATGTAAAGAGCTACGTAAACGGTCAGTGTTTTATAAATGCCTGTAATAAATAGTAAGACAAATAAATTACAGTGTTGTGTAATCTCAACCTCTCCCTTTGTAACAACTTCAGAGGAGCTGCTCTGAACGAGGAAACTCCCTAGACTGAATTTTTACATGCTCAGGTTTTGGGACTTCATACGGATAGCATGAGGATATATGAAGTTGGACAGCCAATCAACAGAAGATGAATACCACAAGAAAATGTAAAGTGATACTAATCTCGGGAATTAAATCTTACAAATGCATTCAAGTACCCTATTCACAAAAATATAGCTTATTTGTGCATCACTCAGCTGTAGATCCTCAAAGGAACTGTGCTTGTGCCTATGGCAGCCACATTAAAGTTCTTCTCCAGGCAGACATTAATGTTTTGCATTTGAAGAGACACTAAACACAGAAGTTAAATCTCAAAAATGAATTCAAGTACCCTATTAACAAAAATGTAGCAAATTTGTGCATTACTCCGCTGTAGATCCTCAAATCATCTCTGAATCCATGCTGACACTGTCCTTCCTTCTGGAGGGTGGCTACTTTTGGTCCCCATGGTCCCTGTGTGTATTGCAAAGTAGCCCCCGCTCCCATGATAGACTATGATCTCAATACAAATTAGCTAACTAAACATGAGATTATAGTCCATCCCGGGAGTGAGCTTGGAGCGATGACTACTTTACAACATACAGAGACCATGGGGAACAAAAGTAGCCACCCTCCAGAAGGAAGGACAGAGTCAGCTTGAATTCAGAGATGATTTGAGGATCTACAGCTGAGTGATGCACAAATGAGCTACATTTTTGCGAATATTTAAGGTACTTGAATGCATTTTTGAGATTTAACCCCCGAGATAAATATCACTTTATATACAAAACATTAATGTCTGACTGGAGAATAACTTTATTTAATGTGGCGGCCATAGGCACAAGCACAGTTCCCCCCCCCCCCCATCCTGTATGAGCAGCACATCCTCTTTGTAACATTCAAAATTTGAAGCAAGAATCTACAACATTTTACTGGAATATATTATAAACGATTTGCCTATGATACCATGCATCAAGGTCCTACTTGAATAACTGAATTTTAATGAAGGAGGCCTGGAGTCCTTAGAGGCCTGTGCCCTGGCTATCATTCTGAATACGTGCATTATATTTCACCAGTGGCTTTGTGTGCCCCAGAGGTATTATATTTTTTCCACAACTCATTGCTATTCATTATAAATATACTGCTCAGCATGCCTTGTACAGATGGTGCAAACATAATAAAAAGATAGATGAAAACAAAGCTTTATTATCTAATGACAGATGTGAGCTAGAGCCTAATAATGTAAAAGTTTCATGACTAACTATATAGAACAGTATATAAAAAAATACAAAACTTTAGTATGACAAAACATGTCTGGTATTATCTATCTATCTATCTATCTATCTATCTATCTATCTATCTAAAAGTAGATATAGAGGCAATCACACGTCTTGTAGCGGAGATAAGTCAAATTATCAGCATTTTATTATCAACTTTTTGACAGAGCTTAGTCGATCTTTATCAAGACACAGTGTCTTCACAAAGATGGTCTAAGTTCCATCTAAATGTTGTGTGAGTGGCTCTATATCCACTTTGGATTGGAACACACACACACACACTGGGTACCTATAACTAAGCAAACCTATACTGAACAGTTTTAAAAAAAAATCTACTTTGGGTTTACTTCTGCTTTTAATATTTCTTGTGATCCAATGGGCACAATTCCACTAATGTTTACATCCAATATGTCAATGCCCCCTCTGCTGGCCGCACCTGCACATTACAGCCCCATAGACTTCTATGGTGCCCTCTCCCAGGTCGGAGACAAACGTGGCAGGAGGGGGAGACTTGAAGAGCTGGATGTCAACAAACAGCAGAGCAGCAGCCCTTGGATTTCAGTAAGCATAGATCTGCAGAGGGTGTGATTGATTAGGTCAGGGGAGGGAGGCAAAAAGAATAGATGCACTATGTCTAAAAGCACACATACTCTTTAGGTTTGATACAGTAGGTTTGGTGCTGATTTGCCATTTCCTGAATATAAAATGTTGTAAACAGCGACAACCACCAAAGTGAAAGTAGACTTAGGACCTTAACACGATCTCTGTTAAATGACCAGTGTTTTGACTTACCCTCCTCTCCAAATCATTTAGTCAAATACCTAAGATTTTTAAAACCTGACAAATGCTAGAGAGAGACTAGAGCAGATTTTTCTCCAGAAAAAGCATTTCAACCCTTCTATCACTCTTAAATTATCCACCTCTACGAGAATCCTAACATAGCTTCAATTTAACATTGTTTACTATTTTTGTATATTTTAGATCTCTGTGCTCTGGTGTAGCCACTCCCTTTCTACATGTACAGTATGTACTTCAGTGTCAGCTGGCAATGCCTGTTCAATGTGTGTCGGCTTGGCTGTTTTTTGTCTACATCAAGAGCCCATTTGACAAGGTAACAATGCAGGAGCACAATTCAGAGACAGTTGTCATCCTATAACAGGTAGTGCCTAAACTAATGTTTTCTCTGTGTCCCATTAGGACGTTTTGTCTCGACTTCCTGTCCTTGAAAAAGTACAGACCTCTTACCGTCTGCGATTGAGGCAACCTTAACATTTTGCATTCCCCATTATTATTGTATTCTACATAAAAAAGGCCACCTGTGAGGACAGATATATGAGACCTGCCTTTGCTGACTTGTTCATAAAGGTAATGGGATGTTTGGTAATGGGATATTTTATGCTACTGTTCAGTTTACTGCTATTATAAGAGTAAACAAATAACACATTGCTGTACATTTTTTGATCGCAGGACCAATCTATGTACCTTCAGCTGATCATTTATTAATTATTATTTTTTATATGTTCAAGAATCCATAACAGTGTGGGACACAAATCTATTGTTATGTACATGATTATTCATTGGCATTAGACGCTTATGGAGCCCAAGTGAGATTGAAAGAGGATGCAATATTAAATACAGCAGTGTGCTATGCGGAGACATCTTTGATGTAGGAAGCTTTCACTATACTCTTGGTCAAAAGACCCTTATATTAGTGTTTATTAGTGATTGTAGATACAATCTGTCGTGGATCACAATTGAGCCATATGTGTTCGTCTTTGGATACCCAGCACAAGCTGTTTGTGGATTGCAATTGAGCCATATTTGTAGAAATAAGGTGATATTCCAGCCAAGTATCGAATATTAATAGCGGTTGCTATATGCAACTTCCACAAATTGTGGATGGTGGACATATAATGCTGACTTTTCTGGATTAATATCCACCATCCTGTTTCTATCTGGCCATTGAGCCTAAGAAAGTGCTGAGGTTTTGCAAAACATTGGAAAAATAATATAATCGGTCTAAAATGGAATTATGACTATCTTCATCTTTCTCTAGGTGGAAAATAAAAGATGTGTAAAGGGTTCTATTTCCGATATGCTATAGACTTCCACCAAGGTAAGGTTCTCAACCTGGCTCCAAAAATCTTGCTGGAATAGATGTTCTAGTGATTATAATGAGCAACACTGCCATGTAAAAACATTTCCAATATCAGTGTTTCGGCTGGTTATTTAGTCAATTGCCTGGAGTTGCATTTAATATATTATTTGTGCTACAGCTTGTGAAAATGCTCTATGTTGTGTGACACTGATTATCATGGAAGAGAAAACCATTTTAGACCTAGCCAGCTCACAGTATGATAGGACAAACAATAAATACCCAGGTATCTTTATCAACGTCAGATATGATGCAGGTTCTGAACACTTGGTTCGAGGGTGTAGATATGGCGCCATTTTAAACATAAAAAACTGGAGTTTTAGGTTAAAAATTAGCTGAAAATATTTTTTTTATTGTCTACACAGTTTGTTGGTCTGTATTTTGTCCTGCTAATTACTTTAGTCAACTTTCATTCAAATTCTAAATCAATTTTATTGTAATTTGGCAGCAGTTATTTCCTGTATGGTTGGAAGTTGTGATGTTACCATTAACAAACTCTGCCAAACAATAAAACATTTTAATTCATAAGCTTCTGATTCTTAGGGATATCATAAGATAGATTCTCATTTATAATTTTCCATTGTACAAAATTGATGTTCCATTGTAGAAACATGCTAGTACTCACCTGGAGGTTGTAGTCTTGCAGGATTTTGACAAGTGAGTCTCTTAGATTAGGAATCTCCATTCCTTCTTTAATGCGGTGAATCAGTAAGATTGGATCAACATGGGTCCCAATGTTATTAAGTAATCCAGTTATAAATGCTATTATGGCAAAAAGAAATGAATTTGTCTGAATATATGTTTGTGGTGAAATAAGTCTCATGGACAATGGAAACATTTTTTCTAGTTGTATTCCACCAAAACCCCATATGTTCCCTCAACCATTCCATTTAATACCGGCAGTATACTTCATCCATATAACCTGCTTTGACCTTTGATACAAAAAACTTGAATTGGAGTTCAAGTTCAAGAAGTTTTGCCAGAAGATGGCAATGTTTGTTAAACCCCCAGGAGCCCAATGCACATCTCACTTGATCTCATTCAAATATGTGCAGGTGCATGCAAATAAAATGCTTTTTTTCTGTCAGTACTGGTTGTAGCTCCATATCAGGCTGAAGCCCAGTTTAGAGGCGTTCCTATGGGGGAATTACAGACAGCAGCAAAGGCACCTCCCCCTCTTCATTCCAAAGCCCTCTGCCATCTCTGGTACCTCCTCTGAGTGTAACAGTGCACACAGTGCACTAGCCCTCTAAAAGCTGCCAGATGGAACATCTTCAGGTTGCTGTCAACTCTGTGCTTTCTCTGATCTCCTCTACCAGTTTCTTTCACTAGTGTAGTTGCAGACAGAGGAGATTAGAGAAGGTGCAGGTCTACATGGCAGAGGTTAAGATTTTGGTCTGGCAGCTTTCAGAGGAGGAATGAGTGGGGGTTGTGCAGGCTCTGTGCCATGCCCCGTTTCTCTGCGCTGTTAATCAGAACTTCTGTATCCTTCGTCCAGTGTTGTTGGATAGTGGTGGCAGGGAAAGGGGGTTGATGGTGGGGGTGTGGGGTCGTTGTAAGCTATCGAATAATGCTGCTTAACAACCCCTGCTCATATATGAATGGGACAAAGTGTGATGTGTGGGTTTGGGACCCTCAAATTGGGGTTGGGTTAACTAGCTTCTTTGTTTTCTGGTGAGACTTCTTTCACAGGGCAGCTCAAAAGAGGTGCTTTTAGTGCAAGTCTGTAAGCATCTCCTACCCCAGACAAATTGATAGCAGCACTATGAGCATCACCGTAATCAGAGACTGTCAAGGTCTTGACTAGTAACTCTGCTGCAGATGGGAAAAAATGGGAACATCACCAGGTGTATCTAATAAAGTGGTCAGTGAGTGTATATAAAGGAAATCCAGGCTTTTGGTAGAATATGCACTAGACTACAGTCTTGTAACGTTGAAAGGTAAAAGCTGAGCATGGTAAATGTGTTCTACAGAACAGACTGTACTGCTCTAACATTGCAGTATGATTAAGCTCTCGTTGCTCATATCAACTGTGTATATATCACTAAAAAAAATACCTTTGATTCTTACTCACACATTTATGAAACATCTTTGTATCTATCTTCTTACATGTATTTTGCAAAATGTGTAGAAAAAAAAGTGATTGTAATGCCACAGAATAATCCATAAAGCAGCGGTAGGAATTTCTGCTCCTCACGTTATAACTAACAGCACACATCTAAAGTAAAATGACAATGCAGCACTTCTCACTGGCTTGAGTAAAGCTGGAAGTGGCCCAAATTAGGTATTACATTCCTCTGATGCAGACTATGTTTAGTTAGATGCCCTTGACTGTCCTAATGAAAAAGCACACTGCAGGAAGCCAAATGTATTGTGACCTGCTCTTACGTGGTTTATCAATAGAGTACAGAATAAGGTCCTCCCACAGCTCAGCATCATCCTGTTCTTTTGCAAACTCAATGGCTTTATCCACGTCATGTAGTTCCTCCATTATCATCTGCAAGGCTCTGCGACTGTTCCCCATTCTACCTATAAAACACAAAGTCTATGTGAAAATTGTCACAACAGCTATAAATACAGTGTAACAGTTGGTCATACACAAGTAAGATAAGCAAACATTGAAATGAAAAGACAGTAAACTAAGGTGCAACATCTGATGTGATCTGAATGAAAAGGCTTTCAGATATAGAAAGTCTAAGCTGAGAATGAAACAGACATTTGGCTCCTACTTATCACAAACTAAACTCGCAAACAAGCATACTATTCATAAGACACTGTAAAACTGGATATCATTTACTGCAAAAAAAAAAAAAATGTGGTCCCCCTACTTTGTACATGTTTTCTCTCCCTGTGCTTCTCAGGTCCTGTGCGCTCTTTGCATCAACTCAGTGGATGTGTGCACACTTCGGCGTTGGCTTAACATCAGAGTTTCACTGCAATGGCTACGGCACAATACACCAGTGTAATGGGCATTGGCATCTTGTAGTGCAACTCAAGGTTACGCAGGTAAGGGTGTAGGTTAGCTAAAGTAAGTGTTGCTACCCTAGGAATGCAAGTGTATATGGATACACCTTGATGGTGTGATTTCATTTGAAGCAGAATATATAATAAAAGTAGCGTTAAACATTTTGACACTACAAATATAATATTACAATCTATTTGGCTTCACTGTTTGGCTGTAGACTTTAGCTAAAACTACTTTCCTGCAATTTACCTATTTTCAGAGTTGGGCAATATCACTACCAGCCAGTTCTAACTGTGCTAAATGTAAGTCAAATGTTATTGTTGATGAAATCTTCTAACATGTATAGTACATGTAGGGAAGTCATCAGTCTTTACAAAGATAATTTGAAATGAGTGCACTAGAGGAAAAGACATGCACCATGGGTAACATTTATAGCCACTTCAAGGAAAAAGTAGAGTCATCCCTAAAGAATCTCTATGAGATGTCCCTCCTTTGCATGTTCACTGATCCATGAGTGCGAGGACAGGAATCTGGCATTGCTAAAACATTGGCCAGAATGCTACAAAATTGTTATATAGAATACACCAGTTACGTCATAGTAGTCTAACAGGGAAATCTGTCTTGAAAGGAAAATGGAGATTGCCACTGCTGACCTTTCCTTCTAAAATGCTAGTTACCTGCCTATCATGCTGTAATACATAGTCACAGATCTGGAACAAATATGTGTGTGTGTATATATATATATATATATATATATATATATATACATATACATATATATATACATATATATATATGTGTATATATATATAT
>NW_017306625.1:623115-658750 GCF_000935625.1 Nanorana parkeri | reverse complement strand
TATATATATATATATATATATACACACACACACACACACCTCTCTTGTCTGCTGCCAGTCCTGACCTCTGGCTAAGTTTACAAATTCTTTGCTGTTTACCTCTAGTCCACTAACTGCATACAGTACAATAGAACATGCTTAAGGTCCTGCTTGTGACAATCTACAATCTAGGGTGATCTGAGTACCTGTAGACATACTGGACAAAAGGGGAAAGGAAGCTGCAATAGGTGACGTCACTGGTCACTATTTACTCTGACTGCAGTGTCTGCATCCAGATCTTACACTAGTATTCAAGACCAATAGAATTGTGTGTGTGTCCACAGTAAAAAAATGTTTTTCTCTCAAGCCAAGGGGAGCTCACAGCTAAACTTACAGCTGTACTGACCAGGCTCCATGAATTTATTGAATATATTGCATTAAATATAAATGTACAGGAGGCATGCAGCACTGTCACCTTTAGTTTTGCTGCTAATTGTGCACCACAAATATTCTTGTTGGCTAGAAATCTGTCCAATAGATATCTGCTAATGTCTTATATGCAAAACTTCTTACATATTTTTCTAAACCTTGTTCACATTAAGTCGAGCGTGTGAATCTACTTACTTAATAAAAACACAGTCTCTTCAACAAAATTTCTCTGAAGACAAATCTCAAGTGCCTGTAATTGAGGGGAAAGGAAATGAGATTTCAAATTTGATGACAAGAGTCTATTATAAAGCACGAGAACAACCTGAAATGATGTTACATAACACTTAAAAAAAAGTACAGTTTCTGTACATTTACACTGTAAAAACAAGATATTATTTTGAGAGAGTACAGCTGTACAGGCCCTGTCGTTGTTTCTGAGAATGAATGCATCTAATGATGAGACTTCCACCTCCTGAAGGATGGAAGTAACAATGGAAGAAGTTGCTACTAGAAAGCTGCAGGAGGTGGAGCCCCTTTGTGTTACTAAATCAAGGGATCTCAATCAGTTGGGGGTTTCTATTTTCTCTTCTCTGCTGTAGCTAAATGCCACTGTAAGACAAACTCACTCTTGATTTTGTATTTGTACATCTTATGTTTTAGGCACTTGCACAGGCAAAGGTGTTCAAAGAGTAGACAGAATTTTAATGTCAGATGGATAGAGGTCTTACAGAGAAATGACTGCACGTTCAGGAAATGTAGACTTACTCTTTAGGCTAAAGCAGACAGAAATCATGGGCTAATGATCGAATTGATAGGACCTGGCTGCAATGCAGACAGATGGAAGACGTTTTTATGTTATAATGTATAACTTCAATATGAGTGAATATACTTGAATTGGGTTTGTATGTTTAATTATGTATGTATATTGTGGGGGTAAAATGCAGAGAATTAATAAAATCTCATTATATAAAAAATAATTTATAGCTTGATGACTTTTAACTGGAATCTCCCCATTACGGACAACATAGTGATTTCAGAGTAGCTTCCTATTAAAGCATGAACAGGTGTTATAAGTTGGTACAATATACAGCACATTTGTAAACACTGACTTTCTTACTTCAAACTGAACAGGCCGAGGTCTGTTGAATGGCTTAATACACTTAGCTCGGGTTGACACTGATTGGTCATGACAGGTATTTCAATTTCAATTTTCAAAATGCTTTTAGGCTTCTTTCCAAGTAGCCAATTTTATAATTTCTTCCAGGCACTTAATCAGAGGAAAAGCTACCGCTACATAGCTGCCAAGTACTTTAATTTGGACTGCTTCTAGTTTCAAGTTTAAATAATACACTCATGTCTTGATATCTAAACCATTACTTGGGTTTTGTCTTTGTGAAGTAAAGCAACTAGGATGCTAACTACTTCAAATATACAAACAGGAGATAAACAGGGATAACACCTGGGGGCATATTTTTAAAGCAGTCAATCTGACATTCACCAAACATTCTCTGCACCTTCTAGGTGCATGTGTTTTAAATTAGACTGGCTTAACTCCAGTGAATATTTGGTTAAAGTCACTTTCACCACTTTAAAATATGCCCCATAATGTATTGTTAGAAAAAGTGCCATGTTAGCCAGCATATATATTAGTGCCATGTTAGCCAGCATATATAGTAGCAAACAACAATGGCTATACAAAAAAAACTGCGATACTAAATCAAACAGATTCATCCATCCACTTATACAGTGCGGATGGACAAATCTCTCCTATCTAGCTTTTGTATTTTCAAAGATGGAGCCCGCCTCTATCAGAATACCCAACAGTAACTGCAGCTGATTGGCAGTTGTCACTCTTCAGCCTGCTCGAGAAGAATCAATTGAGTAGTCAACTTTTGTCAAGTCAGGCAGGGCCACCCAATGTTAGACTTTCGGCCGATTCTAACAGTTTATGGCCAGCTTTAGACATGGTCCCATTATAATTTTGTTTTAAAACCCAATTTTTCCTTAAAGGAGAATTATGAGGTGAGTGCTTTTCACTCAGCCTCATAATCTGAGCTGACCTGTGACAATAAAACTATCACAGGTGAGCTCAGTAGATCGGGAAGTGAGCGAACACATACCGGCATTCACTCACTTCTCGATCCTGTCACTGCAGAGAGCCGTGACAGGGGGAGTGGCTGGATTTTCCCTTCCCCTGTGATCCGCCCAGCTGTGTAAGTGACAGCTGGCTATGACCTATCTAGAGGCAGAGCCAGCTGTACCCGCCCCCCTCCCCCGTCCGATCCTCCAGCGCTGAGATAGGTCAGAGCCATCTGTCACTTACTCAGCTGGGCGGATCCAGACATAATTGTCGGGATCCGTTTCAGCTGCGGCGTCTCAGCTTTGGGTAACGGGAGGACGCTAGTTTGTGTCCTCCCGTTACCCTTTGGAGAACTATGGGAAAAAGCCCTAACCCCATAGTTCTCCTTTAACTTGGTCATATTTTCTCTCTCTTTACTGTTCACATCCTGTAGACACTTTGTATGAACTTCCTCTTGATGTCTGTGTTCTGCAGCAGCAGCTGAAAGTCACAGTTTTACTGACGTGTCTACCTGTGCATTGCAGAAAAGGGTGACAATGCTTTAGCTGAATTCTTCTCATCCAAGAAAAGGAAGTGCTTGTGCATACACTTTGCTGGTGGGATCACCAGATATGATTTAAAGGAGAACTATGAGATGAGTGATTTCCACTCACCTCATAGTTCTAGCCGACCTGTGACAATGAGACTGTCACAGGTCGGCTCAGTAGATCGGGAGGTGAGCGAACACATACCGGGTTCGCTCACCTCTCGATCCTGTCACGGCTCTCTGCCGTGACAGGGGGAGGGGCTGGATTCCCCTCTCCCCGCTCCGATCTGCCAGCGCTGACTGGCGGAACGGACGGGGGAGGGGGCGGGTACAGCTGGCTCTGCCTCTAGATAGGCAGAGCCAGCTGTCACTCACGCAGCTGGGTGGATCTCGACGTCCATGTCGGGATCCGCTCCGGCGTCTCAGTATACCGCGAGCTGTGGCTCGCGGTATACTGAGCTTAGGGTAATGGGAGGATGGTAGTTTGTGTCCTCCCGTTACCCTAAGGAGAACTGTGGGGAAAAACACTGACATAGTTCTCCTTTAATTGAAAGCAGGATAATAAAATTCACTTTTTGACATAAAAATAACATATACAAAAACATTACTGGTAGTTTTTAAAGAACTCCAGGGAATGTAAAAATTATCTCTTGCAGTGGGACTACCCCCACACTGCAAGGCTTACCTATTCATTTTGGCTTAGGGGCTAAAAAACACAAGAAAAAATTATCACCTGATAGACTGGTCCCGGCACCCTTTTCTCCCTCTGGCGGTCTAAGGACTCATGATGTGGTTACATCTAATGCAGCTGCATTAGACGTGAGGACGCTGAGGAACTTATCACCGCCAGAGCAGAGGGGGTGAGTGTATTTTCTCTTTTTTAGCCCCTAGACCAAAATGAGCAGTTAACCCTTGCAGTGCAGGGCTAGCCCCATTGCAAATGTAATTTTTACATTGCCAGGAGTTCCTCTTTAAAGGTCATGCATAATGTGTATGAATGGATAAAGGATTTTTAAGAATATATACGTATATACTCATATACATGTTTAGTAGAAATATGCATACAGAATCTTCTGCCAGCTTGTTACATAGTTTGTTGTGAATTACCCAGGCAAAGCATTTAATGTCCGAATAACATGATTTGTGTATGTACTCCATAGCACTATAGTCCATATAAGGCTTTCATCTCCCCTGAAGAATTTCAGCAGATGAGTTTATATTATCCACAGAACAGTCTTACCTTTTCTAGTGGGCAATGAGTGCTGTCTCGAAGGAAAGGCAGAAGATTTGGTCTGTCAAATTCTGCATACAGGCTGATTTGTTTCTCATGGTACTTCTGTCCTTTGTGATGGTCCCTCTTGAAAAGCTTGTGCAAGTACTGGAAGCAGAAAATGTTTTTGAAAATAAATAAATGTGTAAACTTGCAAAATGTATAACTTTAATAGATAATTTATAGTCTTTGTAAGTTTTAGGTATATAGAATTTGATAAGCCTAATGTAAAAAAATTAGAGAACCTGGACTCTGGAAGATGTGCCGAAAAAATGCAAGCAGAGGATAAAGGACTAAAGGACTAGTGATCAGTATCGCCTGTAGGCTGATCTTTTACCCATTACTGGCTTTCTATGCCCTGTTCCACAATGTGGGGACAGTTAACTTGGTAGAGGAATATGGCTTTGCTTCCACATGTCAGAGATGACCCCCCTCCCTATCGGTAGCTGTGGTGACATGATGACTAATGAGTGAATATCAAAGAAGAAAAAGGAGAGGTACAAAATCACAGACTCATAGAATGAATAAAGCAGGAGATAGAGCTGTTTGGCAGGAGAGACATTGTATGTCTCTTCTGCAAAAAAAAAACAAAAAACCCTTTCCCTTTCTCCAAGCATTGTATTTTTCTTTTTTTGGTTTGAGTACACAGCAGTACTGCCAGCACAGTATACACTCCTGGAATCTAAGATGCTGAGCATGGAGTTGGGTGCTGGGTCAATGTAACTGCAGCGTGCATGCACTGGAGTTACATGGACAGTTGCCACCCAATGGCCCGAAGAGAGAAGACATCTAGCCAGAAGAAGCTGAGAAGATTGTGGCAGATGTAGATACACCAGGGAATGTTTGCCCTTTAGGAGGACAAGCCTAAGTCTTCCACAATGTGTAAGTATACTATGCATTTCTGCATACTACGGCAAGAGCTACCAAACTTTTGAAAAACCAATTTAATGTTTATTGCTGAATTTCAGGATAAGCAAATATTGTCTAAATACAAGAGGTGTGTGTATTCTCACTTGAATCTTGTTGTCCTTTGTGTATTTCTTCTAGGCTTTTGCAACCTTGCCACTGTACAGGAGCTTATACTAATATAGACCAGTCACTGCTGTTCTCCCTCCCTGTACAGGGTGATTGGTGTCATCACCGACCCCTACTGTAGTTTTCTGCGGGCAGCATGTAACTGCACTTTAAAAAAATGTTTTGGCTCTACTGAGTGATCTGAAATTGTTCTAGACCACAAAGACGACCACAGATCTACCACTACTGTGAGATGCAAAATACGCATTTCTCATTGTGATACAGTGCAACTTTGGCTATCTGGGTGTTTTGGTTCTTCAATCTAGGCCTAAAGCACAGCTTCCCTTTTGTTCACAGCATTTTGTATATTCTTTTTTTGAAATAAGTGTGTGCATTCTGAACATCTGCAGAAAATGGAACAAAAGGGCTATCTTCCCTTTTTATTAATATCCCAGATTGCTTTCTATATAATAATTTATTTTTGATCCCTGAAGACAAAAGTGAGTATGTTGTACCTCCTGCTGTAATTACAGTTAGTGTAGCACACTAAGGCCCCATTCACACTTGGCGATTCGCAAATCGTGCGTTTGTCGCGCGATTTGCATTTTGTGCGATATCGCGCAAATGCTTGCATTGAAAAGCATTGAATCGCGGCAAAATCCGCTCCAAAAAGGGTCCTGCTGTAGCGGCGCACGACCCGTGACAGCAGGACCCTTTGCCCCATTGCCAAGCATTGGAGAGCGATATCGCGAGGTAAATAGCCGCGATATTGTAGGAATTACCGCTCGATAAATCGCTCAGTGTGAACGGGGCCTAAATAGAATTTATAGAACACTGCTAACTTATACAACTAACAATTTATATGAAGAAATCCTGGGTAGCCACGCTATTTAAGTCCAACTCCAGACCCCCCTTTTTTATTATTGATATTTTATTATTTGTAATTCACAAAAACATTACTGGGAAGGCAGAAGGGTTACACTAGATAACACTGAACTCAAACCAAATCTTTGTTTTATGGCAGGAGGAAGTTTTAAGATCTCTGCTCAGTTTTTATTTGTGTCCTCCTGTGTAGAAGTCCCCTCACTTCCTGTCCTGTCACAGTTGATACAGGAACTTGATAATCTCTATATTGGGGACACAGGCAGCCCATAATTTCAGTCTATCCTAGATTTGGCCACTCATCTTTCACTTCTCTTGACATTACATCCAAATTTTTATTATCTTTTCCAACCAATTACATAGCTAACAGATTTCCAAATTCTTACTTTCCAATCTACACCTCTTTAGTAATTTTCAGATATTTTGCCTTCTTTGCATTTAACTACTATGCCACACAACTCCCTTCTTCAATCCACTTCCTTCAGCTTTCATATTCAGCTGATGGCATTTGGCACTTACTGACTTTGAAATTCACCTTTAACCCTCCCTTCTACATAATCCCTTTAGGATTCCCTACATACACTCTTCAATCGCTGATTCAGTACCGCTGATTCAGTGGAAATCAAAGCAAACATTTTGTTCATCTGTATGAATATATATTTCTAATCAATGTGCTTTATTTTTTAACTTTTGGCAGTATGGATAGAATTTCTACATCTTAGTCCTGATATGAGCAATGGCTCCTATAATTGGTAACAGTGGCACCACAAAAAAATGGTAAACATGTTTTCACTTCTAATGCCACTATACCTTGAAGTGTTACACTGGAGATGAAACTCTCAAATGATATCAGCACCTTTATGGAGGCTGTATCATTTTTCACAATAAACTGTCATGCGTAAGGACTTAACCTGATGTGTGGCTGAACTTTTTCCTTCATATTGAGTTCAATTGGCTTGATAAGCCAAGTGTTGGGCACCTAGAGCAGTAAGACTGCTCTACTGTCTGACTTTGATCAGGCTTAAGCTGGCCATACACTGCAAGATTTTTCTTGTTCAGCCACATGGGCTGAAGGAGAATAATTACCGGTACTTGATTTCTCCATCAAAATTAAAGAGCACAGATGGAGGAATCTCTCCTGCTGGCTTTTGTATTCTGGCAGTCAGTGCCCACAGCTGTAAGACTACACAAACAGTGACTGCAGCTGATTTGATTGCAATGCTTGTTGAGCCGAGTGGCGTTGGCATAGCCAACTTTAAAAGCAGTAGAAGTAGAAAGAGGCTGCTTTCCATAACACGTGTTAAACAGAACATACAAAGGTGTTGACAAAGGTGAGACACAAAACCAATAAGAAAGTATAGCAGTTAGCACAGCTAAAAAGTAGATTTGTTTTGGCAGAAGAGAAGAGTCCCCTCCGCAAAACAGCTGCATCTTCCATCAGTTTTTTTACTGCTGGTGTACACTGTACGGTGCATGCGCCAAGCAGTGTATTTCCCCAGGTCCTTCCCAGTATATGTAATATGCTTGGAATGGATCCAGGTGCTTAGGATAGTGTAACTTTTGTGCATATGCACAGGAGTTATGCCAATAAAGACAGCCCAATGAACAAAGTAAATTATGAGGGACCCTGAAAAGGCAGTAGAGGAAATGATGACGATGGTGGATGGAGCAGCGACTGACCGCATAGATCGGTTAGTTCTGAAGGAGGGCACACTTATATGTTCACCTTAACATTTCAACTTCAAAGTAGATGTAAACCCTGAGTGACATTTTGTTTGATAAAGCACTGTGTATCATAAACAACTGTTATCTGTTGATAAAATATTTGTCTTCACCCTTATTTCAACCTTTGTTGCATCTCAGTGCTGCTAATCCCGTGCAACCTAATTGCAGCAACTTCCTTTCTACATGCACTCCATGAAACAATGCATGGAAGTTCTCAGAGGTGGTTTTCTAATGGTGACAACCATGGATCATTCCTACATAACGTGCTTAAATTGCCACTTGCAGTTTTCATTGAATGGCTATATGACAGGGAGGCAGGGGGAGGGGGAGTTGTCACACTATATTAGGATGTGCCTGTGCAAAAACCTTCATGGCAGGATCAACAAATATTATTTGATTAAAGATCGAAATGACTTTTGAAATTACATTTACACGTTAAAGCTTATAAGAGATTTTAGTGACTCTGTTTACATATACTTTAAGTGGCAATTTTCCTCCCGGAGTCATGTGACTATGTCACATTTTAGAATTATTATTATACAGGATTTATATAGCGCGAACAGTTAGCTCAGCGCTTTACAATATAAGGAAGACATTACAATCACAATACAATTCAAGACAAGATGGTAAGGAGGGCCCTGCCCATGAGGGCTTACAATATAAAAGGGAGGGGGAAGTGATACATGAGGAGGTAGCTGTGTGGGGATGAATGGCCTGAGAACGTGATGGTTGAGTGGTTAGGATGAGGCGGGATAGGCTTCCCTGAAGAGAAAAGTCTTAAGGGATCGCCTAAAGGCAGTTAGAGTGGGAGATAGACGGAAAGGTTGGGGTAAAGAGTTCCAGAGGATGGGAGAGACTCTAGTGAAGTCCCGGAGGCGAGCATAGGAGGAGTTGATGAGGGAGCTGTAAAGCATAAGGTCTTTTAGAATTTTGAGCCTCAGCAGTGATTCCTATTTAAGGACCAGACCACCAGCTGAACCTGTTATACTTTCCTTTTTTTTTTTGCATATAGTGAAGTTTCTCTATGAAACAATGTCTTCATTGTGGTGCCTTGACTCGTTATAGCAGCTGCTGTAATACTTCTTATGTATCTGTATTTGTTAGGTTCCTTTCAGGTGGTGCTTCGATCAGTTGTGCCAGTCAGATTTTCATGAGGACAATAGGGTTAGGTGTGTAAACGTATAGTACTGAACTTGCTTAGGAGAATACTGACTTCAGCAAGCTCTCGTCTCCCTATTCCATTCAGGTATATTATGGCATTAGATTTGTTTTATTTTTATCACAAGCAAATTCTTCCTGCTTGCTTTAATTAAATATATATTTTTTTAAATTCCATTCTTAGAGTTATACAATCTCAGCCGTTATTCAATAAAATAAAGCAATAACTTCAGAACCACTGTATTTGATGGTTCTAGTTCCAAGCGTATAATATATATTACAGTTTGCTATCAATTACAATTACCATAAACTATACATTCAGAAAAAAGAGAAACACATGAGCATTACTATGATTTAAAATCAAATTCTCACATAACCCTATAAGGTGGATTATATAATGAACACAGGCAATCATGTCAACCAAAACATTATATTAATATTTGAACTATTTTTCCTCTAGCAAGAGAGTAAAAGGCATTAAACAATAAGGAATTTACAGCTGCCTTAGCTGCTAATAAAAGACACAATAATACATGGAGGAAAACCAATTCCACACTGCTTTCCTGTGGACAATGAGTGACATCTAGAGACTTGATTCAAGAATGCAGTGCGGCAACGAATCAAAGACTAAATATTTGTGTCATCCATAACAGAGCATTTAGCTTTCTACTTTAATACATGAAACAACAAATACGACAAACTTGTTTGTGAGATGACAACTGTAATACGTAAAAGGTTCATTTACATTTGCACACAAAAAAATAAAAGGTCTTCCTAATCTTTAAAAAAAAGAAAAGGTGTACATACGCACAACAATTTCTCAACCCCCTCTCCTCGTCCCTGCACCACTTATTTATAATGAAGACCCTCGCCCGCCGCCCATGCCAACCAGTATAATGATCCGGGAACTTGAGAACTTTACAACACAGCCCCTGAGACTGTATAGCAACTCAATGGTTGCACCAGGGAGCAGTGATTGGCCACGCTAACCACTGAGAACCCATTTTAAGCCTTTTCTTCTTCAGGGAGAAGAGGGGGTGAGGAACTATGGTATTAAGGTATATAATTTTGATGTTTCCTTGCTACGACTAAGGTCCAGTTTGGGGGCTGAAACATGCAAGCATTTGTTTATTTGCTGCTGATATGCCTTTTTGCAAATAAAGTACTGGATGGACAGATCCTCCTGTGAGGGCCGTTTTAAAAAAAAAATCTATTAACAATAATGCACCTTATTTGTGTATTACTCAGCTGTAGATCCTCAAATCATCTCTGAATTGGTGCTGACATTGTCCTTCCTTCCTTCTGGAAGGTGGCTACTTTTGTTCCCCATGGTCCCTGTGTGTATGAATTGGTGCTGACATTATCCTTCCTTCCTTCTGGAAGGTGGCTACCTTTGTTCCCCATGTTCCCTGTGTGTATGCCACCGCTCCAAACTCACTCCCATGATAGACTATAATATCAATACAAATAAGCTAACTAAACGAGAGATTGTAGTCCTTCATGGGAGTGAACTTGTAGTGGTGGCTACTTTACAACACACACACACAGGAACCATGAGGAACAAAAGAAGCCACCCTCCAGAAGGTAGGACAGTGTCAGCACAACGTCAGAGATGATTTGAGAATATGGTACAGTTTTGTTACTAGTTAAGGTACCTGAATGCATTTTTAAGGTTTAACTCCCGAGTTTAGTGTCACTTTAAAGCATTATTCTTTTAAGTTGCTATATTACAAAAATGCACAAATGGTCTCAAACTCTCTCACAGGTATTCTGTGTGGTTCACTATTTAAGCTGAAGTTGCATACTTGTTGTTGTCACTATGTCGCCCAGAAGAAGGGATGCTGTGTGGCCCCGAAACGTTCCCTGTTTGACGCATGTGACTATTTAATAAAAAGTGCTTTACTTCTTGCACATATCTTCGAGTACTGGTGACTTCTATCATGGTCTCAAACTCTCTCACAGGTATTCTGTGTGGTTCACTATTTAAGCTGAAGTTGCATACTTGTTGTTGTCACTATGTCGCCCAGAAGAAGGGATGCTGTGTGGCCCCGAAACGTTCCCTGTTTGACGCATGTGACTATTTAATAAAAAGTGCTTTACTTCTTGCACATATCTTCGAGTACTGGTGACTTCTATCATGGTCTCAAACTCTCTTACAAGTCAGAAGTCTATCAGTACTCCTCAAAAACCAAAATAATGACTATCCACCTGTATAAAAGACTACCATGGACTAATCCTAGCAAAATTCCAAAACATCTACACATATACAAACACAAACAGAAAACAGAGCTGTATCCTGTTGGCAGTTCTTTATTCACCTTACATAATGCCATAATGCCACCATATACATGCCATAGTATAAAAATTCCCAATCCACCGTACATCCCACACATCTAAAATGAAATCTATATTTCACAAATTTAAATGTATATCTAACCTGATATTATAGTCATGTTTATAGTTCTGCTGGGAGTAATAAAGCTGACATATTCAGCAGAACTCAGCAGGTTTATCAAAAGGACCACTAAACTGTATCACACCTCAGTTCATGAGAATATCTATAGATCAGGCAACATATACAATCAATGTGTGATATATAACAAATTTCCAATTAACATTTGTGTTTAACAATAATAGGCGGGGATGAATCTTGCTTGAAGACAAACATTAATTGCCAGTTGGTAGTGGTAAGTAAAGGAACATTTAAAGAATGCATAATGATAGGCTTTGTATGGCAAAAGAGATTGTGTAAGTCTCCTGCCATAGAAAGCTCCTTTCTACTATTTAGCTTCTTTTTTTAAAATTTCTGTTCGCTGTGCTGCTCAGCATGCAGATCCAACGTTTAGAAATGAAGTAACAACCGTGTGCATGCATGGGAGTTACTTCATGCTGACCGGCCAATTAAGAGGCCAAAGACAACAAATCCAGAAAAGAACCGAGTTAAAGATGGAAGTGCTGTAGAGGGAGAATCGTGGACCTAGAGAGCATCGGATTGACATTTAAGTCTGCCTTAATGTGCTAATACTGCAAATGCAAAACGTAAATCTCCTGTTTTTTTATGTCCCCTTACTACCGCTTTAACACCTTCACATCCGCCTTCCTCTCTACATTTATTGTATTGATTGCACCATTTCCAAGCTACATGTTTTTAACCCCCTCAGTAGCAGCACGTGTCTTCATTTCCCAAAAAGTTGTTATTTTGGATCTTTTATTGTATTATGACAGAAGCAGGTTTTTTCAAACTAAAAATGGCCTGGTAAAAAAGGGGGTTTAACATGCTGGTACTGAAGTGATTAAAGTATTAGGCCCAGAATGTGGATTTTTTTGAGCCCTGAAGGGGAATGTACATTGGTTTTGCACATTATTTCATTCTTTATTATGATTATATTATTTTATTCTGGCAAACATAAAATATTTTGCAGTCTCCATTTAAGACAGAATCTTAAACGTTGAGCTCCTTTTCACGTTATCCAGGCTCTCCCTTTGCCTCTTGATGTAAAACGCCTATTGTATGCAGAACTCAATCGCTGGCCAGACCACTTTTGCAATTTTTCACAGACAGCTTTCAGAGCTTGTAAACAACCCCCCAAGCCCCCCCCCCTCCCTATATAGAAGATGGTGCTAATAATTAGGTAGCTCCTGTAAAAATGGCACAAATGGCACAAATCAAAATAATGTATGAGTTAATAATTAACAAATATTTGTACATTTTGAAATTGCACCTTTTTGCGAAATAGTGACACTTCAAAGTGTACAAAACTGTAAATAAGAAATGGAAGCCAAAAATCTGGAGGCTGGCTTCACACCTATTCCTTGTAGTGACACCCAATCTGCGGTGCTGTTTGTGAACGGCATTAGTGTGTGACGTTTGAGTTCCAGGACATTATTTAGCAGGTTCTTTCATATATATGGGTCACATGAATGTTTGAAGCAGCAGATAACCCAGACAACACATTGGATAGGACCATTAGGATATTCTGGGAATTTGATGAATGATTACAAGAAGTGTATTTGTGGTTTTGGATGGTAAAACCCAACAGTGCTGGTCAGCTGGGCGTGCACTGGGATTGAATTAAGGAACGTATGAGAGGAATGTACACAATATATTTGTTCATGAGACTACAATGTTCACAGTGACTTTTGGATTGATGGACATACATTGTGCTACTGTAGGGAGTCGGTGCAATCAGTATTATGATATATGCACATGAAAGACCCATAAACAATTTAATTTGATATATATGCAGGGCCCTGCATACATGTTGGGAGTGTTTTAATGGTCTTAGTATGTATTGTGCCTTCCAATAGGAAACTTACGTTAGGGTTAATATAAAAAGACTAGTTATTTAGTATATGGCATGTTATATTTTTGTTGATGCTGGAGTTGTCAGGGTGACAGAGATGTGTACATTATAATGGAAGTCTGTGATCATGGTTGCTTGTATGCAGTCAGCGCCCGTCATACTAAGCATTTGTGTGTATATTAAATATTATTCAAATGATTTATTTTTGATCATTTAATACCCGTCTGGCTGATGGCCATATATGGTTGAGGGACACTATAAGGTCATGGTATGACTTCTTCCTTTTCTTATGGTACTTTGTTACCATGTGTTTTGATGCACCACAATGCATGCATGTTCGCTAGGTGTGTTGGGGCTCTAATAAGAATAAATGGCACTGTAGCGCACCTGAAGGGACAACACAAATTGTTGTGTGCTGTGGGAACATTCACAATTTGTATCTATTATTGTTTACTATGTCTTCCATTATAAATAAACACAGGAATGCACACTACTGAGCATTCAATGGATCGGTAAGCTTGACAGATTGCACCTTGGTCACATACATGTATAGACAATCCAATAAAATCTGGACTTTTTTGTATACGCTGCACATCTGAACATGTGGGAAAATAACATACTTAGCTGAAAATGAACACATACTGTACATAAGCAAGTGCCGTTGTTTCATTATGAAACCATTGCATCTTTATGTTATAAAACATATTTAACTAAGGTATGAAATGTTTGCTTTTTATTTTAGTTTATCAAACATTTAGAAGCATGTTTATAAATGCAAGCCACAAGATAATATATGATAAAAATGTCAACGTGGAGACAAACAGTAATCACGTCACTGGAAAGTACACAAGGTTATTCAAAGATGAACCCGCGTGTTACTAATTCATCTCTGCTGACATTTAAAGACAGATTGTGGCAAACTAGAATGCAGGCATATTTCTAACAACCCTGTCAGGTCAACATGAAGATGTGAATAAGGCATCATTCTTTGAAACATAAAACTCTTCGTGTTTTTGTCTAAAATAAAACATTTTGTACCCCAACTTTACTGGAGTGTACATTGTTATGAAGTACAATAATTTACATGAGCTGTCTCTGAATTGTGAGACCGGCCTCATAGACCTTCAGAGAGGCACAATCACCCTGTCATTCTATTGTCCACGTCTGGGGGATTTCACAGTAGAGGGTCATGCGGATAGTGACATCTATTTTTTGCCTGTGATATAACCAGCAGACTGGACTCATTCATTTACTGCGACAGACAAGAAGCTTTATGAGTGTTCAATTTGCTGGTTATAGGCTATATTTTGTTACTGCTTGTATACACAAAGCTGCAGGACATTGAGAAAACAGATGTCACTCTTCTTCTTGGTCCTAGAGTGCTCTTTCCCCCCTTGCCAACCGTTACCAGGCAGAGTTGTTTGTCACACCTATAAAGTGCCACCCTTCTTGTTCTTTGAGTTGGGAAGAGAGTTATTCTAATCATTTGTTTTTGCTCTGTACGTACAAACAATGCAAAGACAGGGGTCCATATCTATAAGGAGAGAGCCTGTACAGGGAACTATGGCAGCGTACAAGAGGGTATATGGAAACACAGGTGTCACAGAAGTGAGCAGGCATTTTTGAAAATCATCAACGTTATACAAGTGAAGGCATATGACTTACCACATGTTGTAGTTCTGGCCTTTCTTTTAATTCCACCACAACTTTATCAATCTACAAGACATAACACACTGGTGATTTTCAGCAATATAAATAAAACACATACTTATGGTATCAAAAGGCCTTTTAGGGAAAAAATATTAGATATAAGTTATTGGTGTGCGGTTACAGAATACTGTTTATAATTCTATGTACTAGTATGTTCCTCCTCCAATTTGCTATTAGTACAGCCTTAAGCGAGACACTTCCAGCCTCACCATGCTGTTCAGTTAGTTTCACTTTATCTGCAGTGATTGGCTAAGAAATGTCACAGTCTTCTTAAAGTGACACTAACCTGAGGAGGTAAATGGTAAAAAAATGCACCTTCACTACTAACAAAAATGTATCTTATTTGTGTATCGTTTTAGGTCCTCAAATCATCTCTGAATTAATGCTGACACTGTCCTTTCTTCTGGAGGGTGGCTATTTTTCTTCCCCATGGGCCCTGTGTGTGTTGTAAAGTAGCCAGCACTCCAAGCTCACTCCCATGATGGACTACAATCTGACATTTAGAATAATAATTTGTATTCAGATTGTAGTCCATCAAGGAAGCGAGATTGGAGCGGTGGCTACTTTACAACACACACAGGGACCATGGGGAACAAAAGTAGCGACCCTCCAGAAGGAAGGACAGCGTCAGCATGAATTCAGTGATGATTTGAGGATCTACAGCCGAGTGATACACAAATAAACTACATTTTTGTTAATAGTTAAGGTACTTGAATGCATTTTTAAGATGTAACTCCTAACCAGCCTGTGCAATACTGTTCATACACACTGGGTCTCAGGAAGCATGTCTTTGCATATATTAACATTTGAAACAAAACCATGGATATTCCTCCTGCCACACAAGTATACATTTATTCACCAACATCTGAAGGTGTGGTGTAGAGACTAAACTGGCACACTGCATCTGTGTGCGATGTACTACAGAAATTACCTGCTTATTATTTGGTATTGCTATTAGTCTACATATTTCTAAAGCAAAACATTAATACCACTGATGGACTATGCCTTAACAATGTTGGTAATGATTTGATGTTGAACATGAAAGCTGTCTTGCTCCCTACCAATATGTCTGTTTTCCTTTGTGTAATTTAATGGAAAGAGAAAACATGCACCCCTTGGAGGAGATGAGTGATACATGTTGGGAACAGAATATGCAGCAGACTGTCCACTACTAAGTATAGCATGACAGAATTATAACATAAGTGTTGATAAGGACCTAAGACAACATATTATAACTACCTTGATGCCAACGTATTAAGTATTGTCTAGACACTAATCTACAGGACCTGATTTATATACCATCACTACACATTCAGAGCAAAAGTCACATGTAGCACTACACTAAAATAACCTTTAAGATATATTGTATCTGTATCAGCCATGATGCTCAACAATCCTGAACGTCTTACTATACATAAAAACATGCCACCCATTATGAAAACATGCAGAAGGTATAGAATACAAAGCAGATACTTACAGAAATCTTGTCTTCATTGTCCAAAAGCATATCCACAGCTTTCTATTACAAATTAAACCAAAAACAGATAATTGCAATTTATTTAAACTCTGCATACTGCCACAAAACCCTAATTAAAGCAGACCTAAATCCATACAGCCCAATTTTCAGAAACCAAATTCTACAGTATTTATGGCAACATATACAGTACATTTCCACCATGTAGTAATCTTCCTAATACAGTGTGATGGAAATAAATCACCAAGGCTCCAAGCCCATTTCAAACCCACTGTCACTATATTGGACTATTCCTTATCATGTGTTGGCATGTTCGTTCTAATGGAGTTGTCACATGACATCAGGCATCACTGATACTGTCAAATGAAATTAGGCATCACTGGCATTCTCTGGAGGTATTATTTCCTACTTCAGCACCAATGTATTATAGGGACTGCTGCTTCTGTGTTCATAAACACTGATTTTATTTTAACTCTTTTGTTTATGGATTATGCATGCATGCAAACATCAAGGAGATATACTGGAAGGGCATAGATTGCATTGTTTCATGAAATATTAAAGCTAGGAAGAAGGGTTAGGTAAGCACCAAGCAGCATGAATGACAGCTAGCTCTGCCTATCTAGAGGCAGAGCCAGGTGTACCCACCCCCTTCCCCGCCCCTTTCTCCAGTCAGGGCTGGAAGATCGGAGCAGGGGGGGGGGGGAATCCCTGCAGGGAACGGTGACTGGCAGTCAATGCTCTCTGCGGGGAGATGATAGAAGTGAGCGAGCGACGTTATGCGTACGCTCACTTCATGATCTATTGAGGCGACGTGTCACCGTTTAATTGTCACACAACGGCTCGAACTATGAGCATGAGTGATTTTCACTCACCTCATAGTTCTCTTCTAAAGAACTCCAGGAAAATGTTTTTATTAACTGTTGCAGTGGGGCTATCCTTGCACTCCAAGGGTTAACTACTTTTTTTGTCTATGTTAAAAAAAAGTTATACTGACCCGATGCTCTGAGCTGGCTTGTTCTTAGACTGGTACTTTCCAGCCTCACTTTCCTTCTTCTGCAGCGGTCTAAGGTCCAGTAAATCATCACGTCTATTCATTATGTATGAACGTGAGGACACTAAGGAACATTCCAATGCTGCAGATGTGGAGCAGAGAGGCTGGAGAGAGCACTGTGACAGCTGGCCAGCTCGGAGGTTTGGGTGAGTATAACTGTTATGTTTGAACCTACACAAAAATGAGCACTTAACCCGTGCAGTGCGGGGGTAGTCCCACTGCAAGGGTTAAGACAAAGTTTTCCTGGAGCTCTTCTTTAAATACTTATCAAAACTTGAAGCTCTGGCTGAAAACAACCTTATTTATAAGAACATTAATCCCCTGCAACATGGTCCCAGGAATCTTACATAACACAAACAGATGTTTTAATATACTGTAATGCTGTTCTCAAACAAAGGGTTACCTGGCTGTGGTCTGGAGCTGAGCTTAGGTAACCCATACAGAGCCTTGTGTTTTTGCACTTTATAAAGGGCATGAGGACCACTGACATGGGTAATGAGCTTAAAAATATTTTCAGCAAAATACAAATACCTTATGATTTTTATGTTTTTCATCTTTTGGTAAAAATTTTCAAGGATGTGTTTGAAATGTCAACCAGCCAATCTGTTTCATCAGTAATGTAGCATTTAAGCCCCGTTCACATTATGCAATTTATCGCGCGGTAATTCCCGCGATATCGCGCTCCAATGCATTTCAACGGGGCAAAGGGTCCTGCTGTCTTGGGGGGCGTATGTCGCTACAGCAGGACCCTTTTTGGATCGGATTTAGCTGCGATTCAAGCTTGCTCAATGCAAGCTTGAATGCAATATCGCGCGGCAAATCTCGCGAAGTCGCGCAATATGCAAATCGTGCGACAAACGCGCGATTTGCATATCGCGCAGTGGGAACGGGGCCTTAGAGTCTGATCTTTAGCATTGTGAAACCAGAATGAATTTCCTCCTTTTGTATTTTTAAAATGCTGCCGTTAGCAAGGAAACGGTTACCTGGCTGTGGCTGGAACAAACACTATTAGCCTCTATAAAGCAACAGTTTTTGTACAAAAACTGACCAGAACATTTTTGTATAAATCTGCAAAACTTTACGGTATGTGCACACATTTATATGTTTAAACTACAGTAAATTTGGCTTTTTGTGTTTCTATAAGTTCAGAGTTATAGAAATGTTAATTGATAAACACCTACGGTATGAAACTTACAGACTTAGCAAAATGTTCTTGGCTTTGTAAAGTAAAACCGTTTTTACATATTCTACGGTTATTATTAACATCCAGCAGCTTTGGAACAGTCCCAAAGCTGCAGGTGCTATAAAATGTGTTATAACAAGTAGATAAGAAAAACCACTAAAACACCATAGCTGGAAATTATTATCAAAGTACATTAACTGTGCATAAAAGATGTGCTCATTGTGCAATGTATCCTATTATATAGTGCCAGCATTTTCCTGTGCATAGAGCAGAGCCCAGATCGGAGTTCTCAGCTGCTCCTAATATGATGGTTTTCAACCCTGTGCAGCTGCTCGCAGTACGGGTGATTTCCAATCTTTCACCCAATGTGTAAATAGAGATTGTAACTTTGTCTTCACTGCTGTAGGGTTCTATTATTTGGAATAACTGAAGTAACACATATGCCTTGAAATGTGACAGGTCCCTTAAAACACACATTGTTCACTCAGTAGTAAGAATTTTTTCCCTGGTAAACACTAAAGAGGCAGAGCCAGCTGTCAGCATATAGTGGGCAATAGCTGAGTTTTGGGTCACAGGGGGACATTAGTATATGTTCGCCTGTGGCCCTAAAGAGAACTATGGCAAACAAAGGTTGGGCCATAGTTCTCTTTCTAAAGAAAACTCCAATGAGACTGAGAACTCTCCATAAACATACAATAATTTTAGGTTACATAGTTTTTTTTGTGCAAAATGAAGATCGTAATTTACATATTATCTATCCCACATCTATGACTAAATCTCTATTTGCTGAGGGAGAAAAGATCATTACTGGATGCCATTACATTGAGCGTATTTGTAAGTTGATTGCCCAAAACCCAGAGAAGCCGAGACAGGCAAAACTTCCCACTACAGATCTTCCATACAGAGGTTTCAAAATAAATAAACAATATAAAACAGAAGAATATGAATGGATATTCACTTTGTATATGACAGAAGTATATGTTTTCTTGGAGTCATTTCTAAAATACACATTTAAAAAATGGAAATGAACAAGAATGAGTCATGTGACACATCTGTGAAAGATACAGGATTGAGAAAGATGTGTCCAAAGTAATGTATTGTTTTTGCTGCTTGACAATAGACACCAAGCGCTATGAAGTAATGCGTCAAAACAGAATACTTATAACACAGCAATAAAAAAAAAGCATTGGGGACAAAGGAAGGTAAAGCCGAGAGCATAAAAAAGAACTCATGAAAGTTAAAAAAAAAAAAAAAGATTTAGGGTTAAAAGTTTTGGTTTTTCTTTTACAATATAATACAAATTGCAGTCACTGTTATTTAAATATAAACAAAAGATATGTTGGTCTTGAATGATGATTATAAAGTATGATTCCTTATTTAAAGAAGCTAGCTTTGCCTATATCAAGAATATGTATTAACTAAAAATCAGATGCTAAAGGTTCTTCAGGTTTAGCTTGAAACAAGCTCAAATGAGAGATATGCTGTGTTGCAAAAGTTCTAAGGTCTGTATCTGAGAAGTTAAGTGTGCTAGATTGCATGTGCTTTCCTTTTTCTTTCTAGCTCAATGGGAAAGAAGGCTTCCCCTAATACAGCTTAGTGCAATTCCCATAGGGTTGCAGACACAATGTCAGGTGTTGCATTTTCTTCAAAGAAGAACTGTAGATCTCTTTTCTTTCTGCTCCCTTCAATTCCACCCCCCTCTCCCTCTCACACTGTTCATTACCCCCTTATTATGCTTTGAATGTTCTACATTTTCTGTTCCCATTATAACAAGTATTGATTCTTTGGAAAGGCCTACCAGTTTACAAAAGAAAGACTCAAAAATAATAAGCTTTATTTTTTGCTTTACAATGAAAGATAATGGATCTACATTATTATCTATTACATTTGAATGTTACAGTTGTAAAACCAATGATATAAGTTTTAAACTGACAATACTGTAATTTAATTAAATAACCTTCCATAAATGAGTTATTTAAAAAAAAAAAAACTAAAATAACATTGTTTAAAAGCTTGCACTTTCAAACTTTTAGAGCTAGCTAATAAATTATATAATTTTAACTCTAAACTTCCAGTGATAGTGTGTATTTTTGGCACAAACGATTGTTATCTGCCATAACAACCATTTTTTTTAAAACAGTAAGAGCCAATGAGAGCTGAAAATTACAGTCACATAGCTAGAAACAACCATTGTATGGCACAGAAAACATCCTTTGTAGCATTTTTTAGAGAACTGAGCATTTTGTGCAATTAGGCCCTATTAGTTCTAATATTAGAAAATATTCATTATCTTCTGCTATAATAACCAAATTCAGTTATTTCAATATTGTAGATGTGATGTTGATTATCAAAACTTTAGTGAATGATATAGGAAATGTTTACATACCACAGTATCAAAATCCATGAGTAAGACAATTTTGTCCTTGATGGAGCTGAAGAGGTTATGTTTGTGTATCAGTTCAAATACCTCTTTGTGCCGAAGTGTTAAATAAATTTCAAGAGCTTGACTGTAACACTGATCATATGTATGCCTGCAAATAAAAAGTATCAAAAGCTCATAAGATATGATAGCATAAGATCACAGCTACCTCAAGATAAGGAAATTCCATTTCTATAGGGTTACCAAGCTTACACTCTCTGGTAAGATAACAACTGGCACCAATTTGGAAAATTGTCTGTGTTTCTTTCAACTGAAAGTAACCATTTTAAGCTGGTTTACACTCCCCTGAAAGTCCCTGATCTGCAACTAAATATGGACAGGCAGATCCAGAGCACCACAATGGGCCCTTTAACCATAAATATGTACATAGTCCAAATCTGCCAGCAATTTATCACATGATATTATTATTTACTTCAGGCATTTGTATAGTGCAGACAGTTTACATCGTGCTTTAAATACTGTACATGCACATCAGTCTCAGCTAACAATCTAAGGTCCCTATTTCACAGACATACATACACATACTAGGGCCAACTTATGAGCCAAATAACTTACCAGCATGTCTTTGGAGTGTCAGGGGAAACCAGAGTACCCGGGGGAAAGCCTGTGCAAGCACGGGAGGAACATGCAAACTCTACGCAGATAGTGTCCTGGCTGGGATTTGCAACAAGGACCCCAGTGATGCAAGGCAGAAGTGCTAACCACTAAACCAATGTGCTGCCCCATGATCCTAGCCAAAGGAGATTAGGGTAGTGACATTCAGGCACAGCCAAACAATTAGTGGCTCTGTCTGAACTCTAATCTTTGCCTTCAGCAGAGGTCACATAAGCACATGTGTGCACTCTGTAATATACAGGACAAATAAGCAAAAATAAGTTGTCTGCACCTTTCCTACACAGTACTCAGGAGGCTATGGTTTTAAATGTGTCAAATAAACTACAAGTTCACTCTAAAAAGTTTCAAAATTACATTGTAAGCTATGATTTATTTATTATTCTCCCTTCTTTCTGACAGTAATACAGATAAACATGATTTCCTTGTCCCAGGAAATTAAAATGTCTTAAAACCTTTTCAAAGTAAAGTGTTTGATTCCATCACATTATTTCATATGACAATCATAATATTTATCTGAACAAAAGAAAATATTTTTCAAGAGGCAACAAATAAGAAATAGTATTGCAATGTTTTCATTTTAGATGCGACTTTCAAATTTGGTACAAGCCTGCCCTTCCATTTGATGATACTGTATAGGGCTGCAACAGCTAATTGACATAATCGATTATTGAAAAAATTGTCAACTTTTTTAAATCCTCGATTAATCGGCTTCCGATTGGTTGGCCCTGTTCACGGCTCCACACACGCTGCGCGCCGCACGTCCTCCCCACCTCATGCTCACCGCTGCCAGACCCGCCCGCCCGCATCCACATGCCGCACCTCCTCCCCGCCCGCCCACATCCACGATTGGCACAGGGACACGGGGAGGAGGAGCAGGTGTGGGCGGATGACAGCCGCCTATAGACAAGCCCGATCTCAGAAACAAATTGCTGGAAGACTGCTCAGGTAAGCCTGCACTTTTCCACACATGGTACTCTATAATGTATTGCTGGGATTTGTATTCTTCTATAGCTGATGGTACATTGTGCTGTACTGTATATTATACAGATCAATGTACCATCAGCTATAGAGGAATACAAATCCCAGCAATACATTATACACTGTATGTATAATGTATTGCTGGGATTTGTTGTATTCCTCTATAGCTGGTGGTATTCTGCATTGTGCTGTATAATGTGCTATTGCTGGGTTTTGTAGTCCTCTATAGCCGATGCCATTCTGCATTCATTGCTGTATAATTTTACACTTTTCATTTCACTATATTACACACTGCACTTTTCTTTTTTTTTTTACTTCCACCGCTCCAAGCTTGCTCCTGTGATGGACTGCAATCTCAATACAAACAAGTAGTCCCATCACTGGAGCCATTTTTTAAAATGTATTTTATTTTATATCCGATTAACCGAACTTAATAATCGGCTAACTAATCGATTTTGAAAATACTAATACTAATATAATACTAATACTAATACTGTACTAATACTGTATAAAATGCAGCAATTTGCCAGTTAACTACTAGAGGGAGCAAACAATTTACCAACACTCTGCCTTTCCTCTTAATAACTTTATAATTTAATAAAGATGATATATCAGCCAGAAGGAGAACATTCTTTTCAGAGGCAGAAAACGTACAGCCTTGCATTGTGGAAAAAAAGGACCAGTAAAACACAACTACTGTGTATTGCTACAACAACATTGTAGGCAAATTTTACATATGAATTGAGCAACTATGGCTGTCTGAACATATAGAATTACAAACTATGCACAGTTTAGTTTAGTTCATTGAAGTGCACAGACTTTATTGACATTTGGGCTATACTGACACCTACAGGAGGATTTCAACACTGACAAGCCTGGTATAACCCCATACACTCCCAACATGTCTCAGTTTTGTAACATAGCAGTGCAGAGAGTAAGACCATAAACACACAGGGGTGGGACCTTTATCCCTCAATGAAGTCGAAGAAAAGGATTTTATGGTGAATCCTGTGTTTTTTTTTCATTAAGGGGCACAAGATTAATTGACATTGGGGATATCCAAAAGCGCTCCAACTGAGGGATTGGCAGCAGCTAACAAGTTCAAATATAAAACAAACTGGGGACCTGTCAGGAAGATGCAGCCAGCCCACATAGAGGTGGTTCGCGCACGAGCACCTGTGCATGGTGACCTCACAGAGAAATAGGTTTGCGCACAGGGTGAGCCACATGAAAAACACCCGTATGAAGGTATTCATGAAAGAATTAGAGGCTAGTGATTTTTGCAACAAGATCTGACCCTTAATAATAACTAGGACCAAGTGGTGATCTAGGCTTGATCTGGAAGAGGCCATAGAGTGTCTGCCATGAGTTTGAACAGATTAGAGTACCACATCCATCTGGGCCAGTCCAGAGCTATGAATACCACTAGACTGCCCTATATCTCAATCCTACGGAACCGATGAGGAAGGGTTTTTAGGGGAGAAGAAGCCTAGATCAGTTTGTACCAATCCAGAGTATCCACTGCTTCCACCAGAATATGTGTGTATTTGGATATAGACCCGTCTAGTTTGTTGTTGGATCTGGAGGCCAGGAGCTGAGGCTAGCATTCAATGTGATGACCTTTAATAGATCAGAAGGAAGGATTTTCCCAACTCCAGAGCTGGATTACTGAGCCCCAAGGCCAGAGACAACCTGCTTTTTTGTCTCAGGCAAAATGGTTAGTCCAGCGACTGAAGTGATTTGTCTCACAAGGTCACAATGTTGAACTGAATGGGTCTGAAGTGAAAATGGCCAACATGAACTGCCTCAAAGGAGGCTATCTTCAGCCCTATGCCTCTCATGCAAAAGGGAAGAGTTGGTTGACTCTTTGAGCTTTCTGTTCCCAGATTTGGACTCTTCTGTCTAAGTGTTTCTTGTGGAAGAATTCTCTTGAGCTGGATCCAGGATCAAACCCAGATATTCCAAGCGATGAGTTGGCTTCGACACAGACTTTTGAAGGTTCTGCATCCGCCCGAACCTTTTCAAGGTCTGACCTGTCTGCTCCACATCGTTGCTCAGGGTCCCTGCCAACTGTTCCTCAACAAGAGGTCACCCTGATATCCCACAATGGGGATGCCCTGGGCATAGCAAGGATAGCACAGGGAGTAGAACCTTCGTGAATACACTGTGTATGGAAGACAGACAGGATTGGCAGGGCTGTGAACTGGTAGTGTTGAGAACAAATTGGTAATGTTGCATGCCCACAGCAAAACACATGGAGGGTTAATGCAATAAGAAGATGGGGATATGGTAAGTAGGCATGTCCATGTAAGTCAGAAGTTCTCCAGGGGAAAAGGAAACAGTAACTGACTAGGCAAACTCCACGTGGAATTTTTGAACTCACAAGAATCTGTTGAGAATATTTAGATCTAAAATGGGGTGAATGCCTCCTGTCACCTTGGGAACAGTAAGAAGGTTTGAGAAGAAACCCTGGCACCTTTCCTCTTCTGAGGGCTAAGGCTCCTTCAAAGAAGATCTACTCAAGAGGATAGGACATTCTGGATCCAAGCATCAGAGATGTCCAGTGGCCAGATGGCAAAAAATTGGCTGTGAAGCCAAAAAAGGCTGAAACCATCATTTAGAATAGGGCTTATTTCTGGACTTGGAGGGTTTGGGTGTCCAGGACTTTGGTGGAAAGGCATTCCAGGCTTAGACTTGGATCCTGAGGTTTGGGGGAAACAAAAGTAACTCTTTTTTCTTCAAGAGACAAAGTCTTACCTGCAGGGCATTTATCTTTTTCTGGGGCAAACGGGTACTCTTAGCCCCTGTGACTTCCTTTGATATACAGTATGTGTCCAAGGAATTGCCAAAAAGCCATTTTCCCTCAAAAGGACATCCGCATGAAGTGCTTCTTGCATGGAAGCTACACAGACCAACATATGCCTACAGTGACCAGTCACGTTAGGTAGCAGGGACCCCAGGAACATCCAGAGGATTGCTGTGCTGTAATAGAAGGGAGAGGCCAGGATAAGTGAACACCAGTCAAAGTGCATATTGCCAAGATGTCATGCACAGTGAATTTGGTTAAAAAAAAAAATGAACCAGACCACTCCCCCATCATTCAGTTGCAGGTGGTACTCCACTGTTAAACCCTGTAGGGACAGTAGCTTCAGCACACTGAGGCTCCCAGATAGGGCTATAGCCCTAAATAATCACAGCAGCTCATACTGCGGTCCTCTCTGGCTTCCATGAAGAATCTTAGGGACTGTGCCCCATCCAGTTATATTTGCCTTCCCCATGTGCATAACCCTTCAGCAGTCTTAGGGAACAGGATTAGACCGGCTGGAGTACCACAGCCATGGACCTGTATCGCACCCTGTGGCTAACTCAATGCAGTGCACAAGCTGCAAAGCTGCATAGGTGGGTGCCTAATACAGGATTCATTGTTCAAAACAGCCATACAGACAAGTCACGAATATTGTTTAAGACAGCATCTGGTTCCCTAAGGCAGAGCTATTGGGTAACCAACTGAAAAGCTGCAGAAATTAGCTGAAGTGGCTATGCAGCAGCTGAGAAATATTTATAGATGAAAAATCTTGAGACAATTAACAAAAGAAAAAGAAAGGAAAATAGTTTGCTTCTCTCAAAGCAGAGAGAGGATACCTGTTCTACTAAGGAAAATACTAGCAAAAAAAGTCACGTTTGGAGTGGGAAGGGTAACACAGGACCATCCTTATAGCTTGCCAGTCTCCAATCTCTTGAATCATGTGCCCCGAAATTATAAAAAAAGAAACATGCTTTTTAAAAACAAACCGGTGAAAATACCATAGATTTCTGTAAAATTAAGTTTTTTGTTGTGCCTGTAATACAATAACAAAAATTCTACAAACTTTTTAACTTGCTTGTGTATGCTTATAGAGGAGGCTCCATTCTTCACTCTTCTACTCTACCTCCATTCCATATTACTTCCAAAGAGTTCATCCTCCAGAAAGAGCAGGTAGGTAGTGAGTTTCTGAAACTTGAAGGAAAATGATGGGGTGAGTGAATCACACTCATCCCCATAATTAGAGCTAACGTATGACACTGAAGCTTTCACACGTCGGCTCTATTGATCGGGAACTGAGCGATAACATATCTCCGATCGCTCAGTTACCGATCATCTCCCTGCAGAGAGTGGTGACTTTCAGGTACTGCTCCTTGCAGGGATTCCCCCTCCTCTCTCGATTCCTTCAGCATTGACTGAATTGACAAAGAGAACTATGGCAAAAAAAGGTTGGGCCATAGTTCTCTTTTAATCCTGCCTCTATGCAATGGTCAAAATAATAATGGTCAAAGTAATTAAGGTCCTGGCACATAACAAATATGATTGTTTGTATACGCCAGCCCTATACTGTGCTATGATTCTACTGTCAAGTGATACAACAGAATCGGGCACATATAAAATGAAAACAATCTTTCAAATGTCACAACCTCCCGAACCTCGGCCGAACAGAGACTTCAGACGTAATAAAAAGATTACTTTATACAGTGTAAGCAAGAAACAACTGTATATGTGAAGATTTAACTTACAATTCTGCCAGAGCCTTCAGAAGTATTCTGTTGTTTGGGTCTTTGTTCAGATGCCCCTTTAAAGCTTTTACAATGGTTTTGTTATTGTACAGGTCTCCAGGCCATTCTCTTATTAGTGTTGCGAATCCCTGTAAAAAATGAAAGAGATATATTTTTATAAACGGTTCGTGGCCTGGAGCTAGTTGTATAAAACATTTGAACAAAATAGAAAACTTTTACAGGTAGAAAATGTGCAACATTAGAGTAACTCAGACTTATGGTCTCAAGCATTTAAACAGACATACTACTCTCAGTAGCCAATTCTTAAAAAAGCTTACGTGTAGAAATATTTAGGGTTTCATTCAGAAGTCTGCAAAGTTTCAGTGTAGATACTGTATTAAGTGGACAGCAGGCCCAAACAGCTGCATGCAGGAGTCTGAAACCATTATCACAGGGCACCCCATGAACCTGCAGATAACTGAGGTGTACAGTGCGGTGCTCCCAGGCTAGATGTGGTAGGCAGGTGCAGTAAATTGTACTGTAGGGTACACATTTAAAGCCCCTGAAGGGAATCGGTGGCCAGGCTATAAACATTAAAGTATTTAGACAAACTTAACAATCAGTAAATGCGCTATAGAACCCAGTCAACACTTTCTTTTTATTACTGTATTGCAGTCAGGCGGCATCACCAGTATTGTATCTGTTTTTTTTTTTTTAACTCAGTAGGTGCAATCGCTGAGGAACAATGCATCTTCAAAATTCATAACAGACACACTGAAGCTTCCTGGTCGCTTCGGCAACCAGGGGGTGGTCTATGGTTTCCCTGTGTATTTAAACCAGACAGAGCCTTGGCTTATTGCTGAGTTATTCTACCTCTATGGTGTGATCGCCGCCTCCCTGTGTGTAAACCTGTTGCTTCCTGAACCCTTGCCTGAACCCACGTTATCGACCCTTCGGCCTGCCTTCTCGCTTCTGAACCTCGCTGCCTGCCTCGACTCGGACCTAACTACGCTTTCGGATTTTCCCTCTGTACCTCGTTTTCGGACTCTTTGTCCCTGCCAATACTGCTTGCAGTCTCAGGGTTACAGCATGACCACCAAAGTGCTGCATGTGTCCTTTGGCTGAGGACCAAGAAAACTAAAGTCTATCATTTATGCTTTCACAACGACTCACATATACCTGCTAATCAATTTTGTTATTTTAAAGTATGCTTTAAAACCTCTATGGCAAGAATACCAAGATTAAAACTACAATTCAGAAATGCTGTTAAGAGGGAGTTGAAATCCCATTGATGTGAAAATTCTGCTCCACAGAATTGCCTGTCTGAATAGAAATCTAAAACCTCTGTGCATTGTAGGTTAAGCTTTCAAAACATAATCATAGTTGTGCTGTCAATTGTCAAAGGATCCACAGCTAGTTGGCTGTAAACCCCACTGGCTTTTAATCCACCTGGAAATATCTCTCAGTATAAAAAAGAAAGCCTCCTACTGAGTTACCCAGGAAGCACACATACAGTGTTTGTGTGTGTGTGTGTTTAAAATTGAAAACTTGATTATTTTACAATGAAAAGCAGAATGTGTAAGCTTTAGCACATAAACTAAACATAGATCGATATCTGGACTTTTATTCAGAAGGTTGTTTTTTTAAGAGTCTGGAGAAAGAAAAGGAAATTGCCATGTAAGTGGGAGGTCTACATTTAGTGGCTTACCGAGCTAGTGTTATACAAGGACACAGATTTAAGCTTGACTAAACTAACACAGCCAATGTATATACACACTGTGAAGTGCCACTAATTCATTGAAAACTTGGTCTATATGTTCTTGTTATTAGCAGACCATGTAGCTAATTTAAAAGAAAATACAGGTAAGTCAGTGAGAGAATCTTCTCGTTTGGGTGGTGTAACACCCTCTGCTTTCAGATTTACGATCTCTACGCTGTGTCCTTCAATGAATAAAAGAGAAATGCTTATTTTCAGGTGCTTCTATTGAAGTCTATTGGGCAAAAAAATGCCCCATCCGGCGGCAAAAGTCGCCGGGAGTCTGTTTAAACAGCCCCGATGCTGGCGACGTACACTGTACGTCGTCAGTCACGAAGGGGTTAAAGTAACTTTTGTACCTATTTTATCTTCAAACATTGCGCTCATATGTGAACAGGCATATATTAAAAGCAAGGGATTTTGCTTGTTGAGTGCTTTGGATGCTCTGGTGGGAATCAGGGAAAATACAGTACATCTCCGCAATACATGCTCATTCAATTCCCCATGTTTTATCCTTTGAAGACCCAGCAAGTACAGAAAAATACCTCTTGATCTACCAGAAATGCACTCAGCAACCTTTTTCCTGCTGTGGACTGACACCACAGGTAATATTTGTTGACTGAAAGAAGTGGTGTCAACCCTGCCCTGTTGTCTTTTGTTAAACTACCTAATCCCTACTGCTCTTCCCATCTTTATAATTTAGTAATTAATAGTTTGGTAGTCCATGATAAGAACTGGGAGGATTTCTTGAGAAAAAAAAAAGAGTAAGTGTGCACAGAGCTGTGCATTTCTGATATGATCAACAGGTATTTATTTTACTTATTGAACAAATATAACGAAACCCTTCAATGGTACAGTTAACAGACCAAAATGGAGCAAATTAGATAAGTTCATTGTTCAGGTTTACATAAACTTTAATGAAAGTTCTTTCAGAGCTACTTTAGGTGCGCTGGACACACACACTTTTGTGTACTCATGGAAGGGCACCCTCTGCTTCTGTAACTACAGCACCCACTATTCAAGTAAAGTGTGAATAACATATAAAGTTTGGTGGTGTTCTTTATCCTGTGAAAGATCCCTAACACACCTTTATGATAGCCCTGCCCATCTACCCCTTTTCTCTTTATGCTAGTTATAAAGTAATCTGAGCAACTGTCATTGCTGCATTATCATATGAAGTGTTTTGATATCTCAGAGACTCTACATGTAATCCACATATTAAACAAGTATACTTTCATTTCCAGCTTTTCAATTTGTATATGAGATATGGACACATTCTGGTAGGTAATATTACTGTATTGTCAAGAGTCAGCAAAAAAATGACAGATTTTCAATCAATGTACCTCATAATCAGTTTTCAAAAATTCATCCAGGATCATTTCATAAATCGCAGGTCTTAGCCGTAAATCACCTCTCGGCAAATACTTGCTGATTGCCTGTAAAAGAAGCATAAGAAAACATTAAAAAATAAATCTTTTCATAACATCGTATCTGCAATAAGCTGGTGGAATACTTAAAATAAATAACTAAATAAATAAATAAATAAAAGGTTCAAATTCTAGAACCATCCTAAAATACCTTCAACATCCTGTAATATATTCCAAATGTATCTGTAAATCTGTAGATTTATATTGAGCACTCTTTATTTGCTATATTTAATTTGCTCAACAACCGCTAGTGAACTTGTCACAAGTGGTGGAATCACTAAGATTTAAATTCTATTTTCCTCAGTGGAATTCACTCAATCACTGACCAATTGTGTTGCGATGCTAATGGATATTTCAGATATCCACAAGTAGCATCTGCTTGGCTATTGACAGAGAGCTGGTTTCTCACAATGGACGGCGCCTTCTAAACAGACTAAACTGTTTTTTGACAATGGTGTGGCTGCCCTGTATTGTTTCCCCATTATTTGTATCACAATGGGATGGTGTTATGGGGAAGCCTTGTGGAAGCAATCACACCTAGATTGGTCAACTTAATCAACCTTGACTACTGATGACAATTTATGATTTCAACACTGCCACCTAGAGGTGGGAAAGTGAAATACATCATATTTCGCTCTCATGCAATTTTTGGAGTGGGAGGCCATTTTCTCTGAATAAAAGCGAGTAGCCCAAAGGTTCAACAGGACTTCAAGTTAGAGGACTTCACAAAAGGGGACTTTACTAGAGGACTTGAGGGAGTATGTCAGAAGAGGCCAGAAGGACATCACTCTGACCAAGGGCGGACTCTAAAACAAAGGACTTAGCCACCAGAGACTGCAAGGAGAAGCCCTTTTTCTGTGAACGCCTGTGTGCCAAGAAGTCCTGTTCATTACGGAATTTACCGAATCTGCAGCTTGAAGTTAAGTACTATTTTAGTGTTTCCTCTCTTAGAAAGCATTACATGTACTAGAAGGATAGTGTAGTGGGTGCATGTGATTGTTTGTAGCAGCCTGTATGTATGTTTTTTTGCTTTTCCTGTAACTAATTTTGTATATGCAGCGTTTTCGCCAAGTAAAGTACTTTAAATGCTACTGGGTCAGTTTCCTTGAGGTTTACTGCAGGGACAACAAAAAAAGAAATTAAAGTTTTGCCAAGCTTTTCACCTGGGCTCATCCTTGGGATAAGCTTTACATCTCTGGGATTTGAAGTCCAGAGGATAACACCAATATGATGCCCATCGTCAGTCGCTAACCAGCAAGATATAATTAGCTCTAGCGGGATTTAATTTTAGCACAAGAGGGATGCTATAGAGTTACACTGTAACATAAGTCTAAGGGGCTTTATTAAAAACTAAAGAAAAAAGTTGCATTAAGTTACATCACGCTAAATAGGACACACTATCATCATTAAACTTTACAGTCTAATTATCTTTAATGTAGAGCTACATAAGACAAGGTGCCATTGAACGTTAAAAGAAGTTAAAAATAAATGAGACTTATGTATAGGCTTCAAAAATCAAGCATTAAGTGTTACAACTCTTCAGCCAGCAGTAGCAGACCTGGAGAAGGTTATAGGACAAGGATATTCTGTATTAAAAGGTAGCCAACATGTCTGGGGTGTCCACACTGAGTAGCGATAGCATTCATTTTTACACTACAGCACAGAGACCAAGACGTGGCATAAAACACATTAGAGGTAACTTTTTTACACACCAGATGACAAAAACCTCTCTGCCTGGAGTTTTGCTTTAAGCAACCCTTATGCCATAAGTAGGGATGTCCAGATTCCAGTGCGAATACTTGGCATTTTCATGAGAACTACCAGGGTTGCAGTGGTTGCAGCTGGGACCTAGCTCTGGCACTCCCCCACTGTTCTGAAATCATTAGTCTGTATTGTTTTAGAAAAACTGTCACGTGACAATAAACAAAAATGTATCAGTACTTGTATCTGTAAGTACTTGGACAAGTATCAGTACTTGAAAAAAATGGTATTGGTGCTTCCCTTGTATATATGTATTTAAAAAAAATAATCATACATTAAAACAGGGATGTACAAATATCAGGAGCTCTGTATGCTCCTTAAAAATGACAGCTGCCTCCTAACTTTTGAATTTTTCTAAAGTCTGGTCTTGGAGCTGGAAAAGTATCTGTACATGCACTTGTACCGAGTACGGTACTTGGTATCTAAACATCCCTAGCCATAAGTGTTACAAACTGTACATGACAACAGGAACACTAGCATATCCAGACTGGATACTAAGGAGGACTGGAATTATATATAACTTTAGTAACAAGTCACTTTAACAATTAAAAAGAACACAGTAAAGGCTTAAAGTGATATTAAAATGAAAAGTTTTTTTATTACAAATTTAAAATGCTGATTAAATCACTTACAATGGATGCTGCTCCTTGATGTATAAAAGTGTCAGTTTCCTGCAGAATCAACCAGTCCTTTGTACCCTGTCCCTCGTGTCCTATTTTAGGATAGCTCCATTACCTTGTAGGGTACTATAGAGCCACCCTTGTGTGTGCTAGTAAGCTGTGTCTCCATAAATGCAAAGCAAGGTAAGCTTTTCACTGCTCCTCTCACCACACTCTTTCTTTCTCCCTCTCCCTTTCTCCAAGCCAATAGGTGGATGGCTGCTGCAGAGTGAGCTGCCCCTTGTGATCTTGTACTGGACAGGAAGTTCAGGGAAGCCGAGATAAGAGAATTGGAGCCAGCTGTTTTGAAACACGGTGAGAGTTAATTATTACTTTAAAAACACTGAAAATGGCTAAGTGTAAAGAGCAAAGCTACACTTCAGAAATACATATTTGCTGTTTAATCCATGAGCATAAATAAGCTGCACTCTGACACACAACTTCACGCTCTCATGCATTTCACCATAATGGCTTGATCACAGAGCTCTTTGCGGCTTTCCTCTTTACACTTGGACCTAGTGCCGGCAGGCTGTGGCGTGCCTATAGAGTCAGCACCGAACAAGCAGATGAGATCCTCGGACTGTGGTGGTGGATGTGAGCAGTGTATTTGCTTTGTGTGACTGAAAACGGCCTTGTTTAATAACCAAGTAGGATGATGAAACTTAAGTTTGAATATTTGCAACAAGTAGGTACTAAAAGAAACAGAAAAAAAATGCATTGCTTCTGAATGAATAAGGTATGATAATGTGAGAACGAAACTCAGGGACTCCCAGAATCCCACATTCCAGTTACTAGAATGGATCACTGTTAGGCTGGCCATACACAAACAGATGCCTCCATCCACACTAAAATAAATAGACGATTCTTCCACTGCTGGCTATTGTAATTAGCAGCTGCTAATCTGACTACCCGGATAGTGCCTACATCTGACTGGATTAAGGCAATGTTAGGCTGAGAATTTACAGAAAAACTCCTTAGAAAAAAGGAGGTGCTGCTTACAAGGCCACCCACGGCTCCAATTTAAGCCAGTTCTTGATGAAATGCACTCTGTGTATGGCCAGCTTTAGACATTGTCAGACTAGAGCTTGAAGCTACATTGTAAACATAGCGTGTTCTACCATCCATCTCCACCCCTACCATCCATCTCCACCCCCTATCTGTTTTAGTTATTTAAGGGATAGATGGAGACAGGGGAAAGAAGTCTTCCACTATTATTTAACAATTTGTTATAAATAAAAATGGTCAAGGGCGGGAAGTGTAGAGTTTGAATGCTTAAAAGTACAAATTGTATGCCTCTTCTTTTTTGGGCTCCTGTCTTGAAACATCCAGCTGTAGTTAAAGTGCATACAGTCTGGTATCAGCATTGCACATTCATGGAGATGCAAACCTGTATAGCTGGTGGCATCTTCTGGGGAGACCTCAAAATAATTTTATTCTTAATTATTTTAATATAAACTAAAAGAAAATAACAGTAGCAGAAGCTAATATATTACACAGCAAACATGTGACCTGAATAGAAACTAAAATGGAAATGAGGCTTGAATTGTAACCAAATGGTCATTAAAAGTACTAAGCTGGCCAGTTATTTAAAAATGTTATTGTGCTATACTTGCCATGTGTGCCCCATTTTCATGCACTGCTTAGTATTTAACCATGCCTCATTTTCCCTTTTAGTTACCACGTTAGCAGACACTTTTTCCCTTTAGTTAAAGTTACCATCCATATCAAATTCCCATTCCTTAGTTACTTTATCCAAGGCAAGTTCTTACAGTTCAGATAACTAGTCGTAGTCACCATCCAAGCCTCATTACCAACTAATCAATTATGAGAATAGTTGTCAACTATTCTCATTATCGATTAGTTGGTTGCAGCCCCCTAGCTCTCTCTTCCATGCTGGGAGGGGGGCACAGCAAGCAGTGGGCTGGTGCAATAGGCATCCTGCTATTGCAATTTCAAATGGCCAATAGCAGGCTAGCTTTGCACTAGCCCACTACCTGCTGTATTTACATTCGTCATTTCACTTAGTATAGCGCTGCACATTCACTTTTTTCACAGCTGTCATTCTCTGGCTGAAGCTATTTAGGTGCCATGTGCTTACAATGCAATTATTTAAAAAGAAAATTATAAAAGGTGGGAAAAAAGTAATTTTCGGTTTTGGCCTGACATGTTCTGCTGCGGGAGGTGCACTGCAGTGCCATTCATTTCAATGGCACCCCAAATGCGCCTCCTACCCACAGTGTGATTGCCTGCACTGGAACGCCACGGTACCACAATGCCGTGTGTTCCAGTGCAGTGCGATTGCAAAACATTGTGCATGCAGTTTTATTCTTAAGTAAACTTTATGTTTGTAACACTGTATTTTAACCCCTTCATGACTGAGGCCTTTTTTTCATTTTTTGCACCCATGTTATATTCCACATTTTAGGCCTGAAAATTACTTAAAACCCCCACACATTATATATTTTCTGAATGCCTGTAAAATAAAATGGTGGTAGTTGCAAATTTTTATGTTGCGCAATATTAGCGCAACTCCTTATTAAACCCCAAAATTTAGTGATAAATTTAATTAAATGCCCCAAAACACAACAAAATACCAATTTTTTAATGAAATATAAAAGATGAGGTTACAACGAGTAAAACAATACCCAACATGCCCAGTTTACAAATTGCGTGCGTCCGTGAAACGG
>NW_017306625.1:621522-622617 GCF_000935625.1 Nanorana parkeri | reverse complement strand
AATAAAATGGTGGTAGTTGAAAATTTTTATGTTGCGCAATATTAGCGCAACTCCTTATTAAACCCCAAAATTTAGTGACAAATTTAATTAAATGCCCCAAAACACAACAAAATACCATTTTTTAAATGAAATATAAAAGATGAGGTTACAACGAGTAAAACAATACCCAACATGCCCAGTTTACAAATTGCGTGCGTCCGTGAAACGGCGAAAAACTGCAGTACCCCAAAAAATCCACAGAAGACGCTTTAAAAGCCCCCACAGGTCATCAATTTAGAGATACCCCAAAATACAGGCCCTAGAATTGTTGCTCTCTACATGTGTAGCGCGTTCGTCGTTTTCATACGTAGGCGCACCCGACGCGTGTTTACGTGGCGACGCGCGTGCTCGCGGGGGACTTTTAAAATTTTTTCGCTCCCGGCCCCATAGAACGGGGAGGGGATCGATGAACGGAAGTTCGTCGGCCTCCTCCCCAGCTCCCCGAGGACACCAAGGACGCCGGTCCCAGGCCCGTAGGAGGGGCAACGGGGCCCGGGAAGCACGGCGGCAGTCACGAAGGGGTTAAATTAAGAATTATATTTAATTTTTTTAATACAATTAATTGAAAAAATTAATCGATTTTGAAAATAATCATTAGTTGCAGCCCTAGACTGGATAAGGAAAACAGTAGACAGATAGCCAGGGCAGCTATACAAATGTACAGCATTCAAAACAAAAACATGAAGGGAGAAAACAAGAAAGGCTAACAAGCAACCACAAGTATGTATTCTGACTGCCTTAACTGGAAAATAAAATGGACACCAGGCCTGGAGGGGTATGTCTCCCTGATGCCTTATCACTTCAATGGGAAAAAAGACATTTAATCTCCATAGGTGAATTATTCATTTCCAGATGCTCAACGCTATGAGCTCAATGTGTTATTCATAGAGACTGATATCTCTCCATCTATGACTGCAGGCCATCTTTGAATCTGGACTTCAGATAGACAGAAATCGCCTACCCACCTGTTACTAAGAAGTCTAGGACATTTAATAAAAAAAAATCACAACCTACTTGAAATTTACTTTGGCTAAACAGGAAAAAAAACAACCATAA
>NW_017306625.1:619854-621440 GCF_000935625.1 Nanorana parkeri | reverse complement strand
CAAAAATTAACCCCTTACCATGACAATTTGCAGCTGAGCTGCAGATTTGCTTTTCCCCCCAAGGGGTTAAGCCTTTTAGTGAGGGTGTATGCCAGGTGACCAATATTAGCTTTTAGAGGAAAAAAATTAAAATGTTAGCTTTTAGTTTAAAGCTGGCCATACACCTTACAATTATCTGCAGATTTTCTGTGGTCAGATGGAAAAGGAACTTAACTGTGTGGATGGAGTAATCTCCACTTGGGCCAATCTGTTGCACTTTTTCCATCTGACCACAGAAAATCTGCAGATAATTCTAAGGTCTATGGGCACCTTAAGGCTGAAAACTACAGAACATTTTCTGAAATCCTAGGGAAGTGAAGTGTTTCCAAATAAAGGACATATACATTTATTTTAATGCATTTTTTAGCTGTGCTATTTAAAAAAAAAAAAAAAGACTGGGGAAAAAGTGTTTTCTTTATGTTTTTTCCGCATTTTATTTTATTCATCCTAAGTGAGGCGTTAGGCACACATATTTAATATAAATAATATAAATATATAGCCCTATCTGTCCTGTAAAAAACAATATATAATATTTGTGGGTGCACTTAGTAAGAAAGTATAATACTGCCGTGGAGGAATCACACAGCAAAAATGTAAAAAGTGTGTCAGTCATTAATGAACAGAAACTGGAAAAAAAAAGCTCAGTCATGAATGGCTTAAACAAATGTAAATAGTAGACTAAAACATTGACATATTTTGGTAAAAGCCAAAACTGTCATCGGTTTGGTGCTCAGACATGTAAGCAATGGGTCAGGTGATCTCTAGTAAAGGGTCACTGTTCAGGCACAAATATTTGCCAGCCTGTTCTGGCCTTAAGACACATACCCCATTACCCATGCCTCACCATTGGTCACAATAACCAGGCACCAGGGAGGCACCAAAATTGGCTTTTTCCAAAGGAATTTTGTTACCCCCCTATTCACAGCAAACACTGGGATATGAATATTTATTAATGCTGTAAGGACAAACAAATTTTAAGAAACAGCAAAAATGTGATGTCTGCTGTCTAAGTTTGTAGTCAAATTAAAATGTTTCATATACACAACTTTCCAATGCAATATACTATTAAAAAAATGCAGTTAGCAGTAATAGCTCTGTGCATATTACCTTTAACTGTCCAATCTTCTTAAAGCGGTACACCTCATCTTCCCAGAGTTTCATATTTTTACCAAGTATTTTCTGACATTTCCTAAACAAATTCAAATGAAAAACTTTATTAAAAAAAAGATCTTATAATTTTAGTAACACTAGCATAGTTATTCCTGGAAACAACCCCTCTATGTAATAGCAAACAGGGTGTGCTAGGTCCTCTTCATGGAGACATCAGGGGTCCTCTCCGATCTATGCGGGGAGACCCTGTTTAAAACTATAACAAGAACATGGCTGCAGAAGCAGCTGTGTTCTTGGTATAACCACCTCTGTGGTCGGCCATAGATGTACACCCACCAGCAGGAAGTGGTTAAGGAAAATAGTGTCTTGCCAGGACAGAAATCTGCATTGACTGGTTTAATTAAAGCTGAGCTCATCAAGCAGCTAAACATTCAACT